>NC_051217.1:17180000-17247500 GCF_015220715.1 Pygocentrus nattereri
CTCAGTGCCACTGCTGGACTGAGAATAGTCCACCAATTAAAATATCCAGCCAACAGCAACCTGTGACCACTGATGAAGGACTAGAAGATGAGCAACACGGCAGCAGATGAGCTATCGTCTCTGACTTTATATCTACAAGGTAGACCAAAAAAGGTAGGAGTGTCTAATAGAGTGGGCAGTGAGTGGACACAGTGTTTAAATACTCCAGCAGCACTGCTATGTCTGATCCACTCATACCAGCACAACACGTCACCACCTGCAGTGTTGACAATGATCCACCACCCAAACAGTACCTGCTCTGAGGTGGTCCTGACTTTTATTAGGGAGGCTAACAAAGTATCAGAGAAACAGATGGACTACAGTCTATAAATTGTAGAACTACAAAAGTGCATCTATATAGTAAGTGGAGCTGATAAAATGGACAAAGAGTGTAGGAAAAGTTAGGTGTTCCTAATAAAGTGCTCAGTGAGCCTAGATAGGTAGGTAGAGGATCACTGGAGATACCTGTAGACTATAATTTCCTTTCCTTCTTCCGCTTTATTCCAAGCAACACTGTAATTTGTTGTGGACATCCCAGATCATTCCTCTTCTTTATAACTTACTGGAAGCAGCTCCTATTTAAAGTGTTTTATGTAGGAGAATTATTAACTTAAATATATTCCAAATGAGCCAAGAAATATTTCCTCCAGGAAATGTTTATCTTTTAAGGGGTCAAACGGTCAACAAGAAAAAACATAAGCCCATTTCCACCAAAGTGCAACACACGACCTCGTCTGCCTTAACAGTCTGTTTTGACTGTGCAGACATGTTGTGACAATGTCATATGGCTGTACAACAGGCTGGAATTTCCCAGAACTGCTAAGCAGGCATGTTCAGACATGACGCTGACGGCATCTGCCCGGAGGAAATGGATTTTCACAACACAACGCAGACAGAGACACGCTTGTTAGAGACTTGCTGGCTTGTTAACATGCGCTCAAACTCAGTGTATTTTAATTCTCACAACAGAAGAGTTGTTTAAGGCCTAGTGGCCTAATGCTAAAAGGCACAGAAGTGGACTCGCCATGCCACAGTAGCGTGAGAGTAAGGTTATTAGTGTGCTACATTTAGTCATGTATTAATAGCCTAATTTTTTTCGTTCATTACAGCACTTAACATTATAAAACTGCATTATGTGAAACAAAAGCTGCACTTTAGTGTCCCAGCTGAACAGTCCAGTCACAAACTAATATTGTAGCCCCAAGCTAACACACTAGTACGATACAAGGACACGATGAGCTGCATCCTTTACACCCCTATAATTTGTCATATAGTGTCATGCAAAAATCAAAGATCCTGCATGTAATTTTGTTTCCATTAAAACAGCCATTATGTCAGATACCAGATAATCCACTTGCATAATCAAGGAGAAAGCCAAAGAAAGTAAAGTGGGGGGGGGGGGGGGGGGGGGGGGTGGTTAAAAGAATTTAAAATGGGAGTAAAAAAAAAAAAAAAAAGAAATGATATATATATATATATATATATATATATATATATATATATATATATATATATATATATATATATATATATATATATATAAATAAATAAATAAATAATAAAAAAAAAAAAATAATAATAATAATAATAATAATGTGCAGAAACAACCGGACATGACCCAGTAGACCATCAAAACCGTTCCCTTCAGAAAAACAGCACAGAAGCATAAGACGAAGAAGACGCAACGCTATGGGTTTGAAAATATATGTATGGATATGAAGAACAAAACTGAGCATTTGAGATGTGCAGTAAGGTGAAGAGCTGAAATTTGTAATTAGGATTTTTTGGACTGTAAAACGCAGAAAATGCAACAAACGTCTCAGACTGAACTTTAGAGCTATAGATTTCTTTGGTAAACTGAAAGCACTCCACAGCACAATTAGAGCCTTGTGTAAAAAATTAATTTAAATAAATAAATAAATCAAAATAATAAAAAAAAAATTTATAAATAAATAATCCTCCTTTGCAGTAAAATAAAGCTCTGCTAATCGTTTTAAAAGTTTTAACAATAAACATTAAGCGCTGGAGTTAATGTGTAACTGCTAATTCACCCTTTTACCCTGAAGTTTGGCATGCAGACTGCTGGTCACCACAGCAACGCAGACAAGCTAGTAGCTAACGAAAAAGGCAAAGGGAAAGATTTAAGACGAACATTGATCGTTTTGAGACGAATGGACTTGCTTGCATCTATAATCACTCCAGCTGGTTTCCTGGTTCCTTAATCTGCAAAGAGAAACTGTCAAACACCAAAAGTCATGAAGCTGAAGTCAGTTTCTCATTCACCAGCTTCTTGTTCAAATTCCTTAAATGGTGCAGCGGTTACATTCTGGTGCCCCAGACACCATTTAAGGTGGAACGAGAAAATCGGAACAAGAAGCTGGTAAATGAGAAACTCGTAAAAAGTCAAACATTGAGAAATAATTTACGAGAAACTGTTCTCTTCTTGCAGAGAAGTTTCTTGCCGGAGATGCGAGAAAAGCGACTATAGCTGAGCTGAAGCTTAAAAGCAGAGCAAACTGTTTGGATTTTCACTAAATAAATAAATAAATAGATAAATAGATAAATAGATAGATAGATAGATAGATAGATAAATATATATATATATATATATATATATATATATATATAATCTGCTGTCTGAGGAAAAACCTTGTATCTCCATTTTCAGTTTTTGACCTAACTGGAAAATCTCTGTGGCGTTTTACATTGTGTGTATATTTCATTGTGTGTATAATTTACTTGGGAAAAAAATCTGGTTTGAGTGACTTACATTAAAAGTAATATAAGTATATTCTGTTAGATATGCGTGTTCTGCTTATTGTATTGCCGTTAAAAAAGATTTGCTGTTTTGAGTGGACATTAAATACATAAAGTGTGGTCTCTGACTTTTCCTCAGTATTGTATATGGTAATAATACCACCAAAAATCACGATAGTGGAGAAGCTTGCATAAGAAAAAAAAAAAAAAAAAAAAAAAAAAAGTACTATTACTTGCTGCCAGGCCTAAAAGACACTAAAACACTCTTATGCAGACCTAAAAGAAAACCAGCAAGCTTCTGCTCCAGAATGTGTGCTGAATATACGGTATACTTGTGTCCTGCTGTGTGACCACTCACCAGTGCTATTTCCACTCAGACATGACTATAGGCTGCAAATACCCATGTGCTATAAATGCCCCTAATGCAGCAGCGTGGGGGCTGAGTAAGTCAGTTAAATATATACACATTTTAAAATAGAAACTAGGTTAAGCAAGTGGTCACACAATAAGAAAATGCACAATCCAACTATTTGAGTCATCTCACTTGACAGAAGTTCACATAGCTTCAATGTTGCTGAAGCCCTACGGTTAAACTCGTCATCAGAAAAGTAGCCATTGGGAAATCGCTTTGAATCATCATGTTCTTCACAGCTGGCCCATAAAACTGCCATCATACTGATTTCAGACCAAGCTCTGTCTGGTTTCTTCCTATGTACCTGACATTACAGTCAGCTCTTTGCTCAAAGTTGCGCAACCCTCTTTAGGTCAGCCTGAAATAGACATTCAAGGGGAAGAAAAAAAAGTTTGGAAAAAGTGAGGTTTCTAGAATGACGTGCGGGACCGGGGGCGGTTGTGCACATGATGACAATAATGTGAGACTATGTAATGGTAGGGGAGGGGTCGAGCATCACTCAGAAAGGCTTTACAGCCTATGTTTGTCCAGGGGGCATGAGCAGAGCCAGGTGAACAGACACAGGCAGAACAGAGCCCCCTTTTTACTAAGTAAAAACTGAAGTGTGCCTACGAAAGCAGTGACGCGATACAGAAGAGAAAAAAGGGCGGTGTGTGTTTTCTTTGTAACTATAAGTCCTAATAGCTATAGCCTGTCTGGCACCTCATTCTGTACAAAAATAGACCCCCTCCTAAAAGGACCAAGAGTCTTTTTAAATGACTTACAGGCCACACTCATAGCAACAACATATGCAGATGCTGGGAGTGGATCATATGGAAAATCTCTCCATAATACATACAATGTTCAATCTTTCAATCGTTCAATCTAAGGTTTATCAACAACAAAAAGTGAAACAAACAAAAAATACATACGCACAACTAAATCAGAATCATATAGATATCAGCACATAAAAAAATAAGTTGTGTCTCAATATCTTGTGTTTATTATACTACAGAACAGCAGAACGTTTAGGCGCAGTAGGGTTTTTATTTATCTTACTGGCTTTGCAACCCTACATCAATAAAAGGTAATGCAGATTTCTCTGTATTGCTAATCCAGGAAGATTCAGTCCCTATTTCTACATTTTATAAATGTTTACAAATTGGTATTGGCATCGGTAGATATCTACAAGAAAAATATCTGAAACTTTCATCAGCCTACAATTCCCATAGTGCACTGCTAAAACAAATAAATAAATACAGGGGGGGGGGGCACCTAGAAAGTAACAAAGGCATAAAGGTCAACATCCACTCAGCTGCTTGTTACTGTGTAGAGACACCATGGATTTCGTATTCACTGCACTTTGTCTGAATCTTTGGGTCATGCCAGCAGTCTAAACCTGTGGTTCCCTAACACAGGAAAGTGAATGCAGGGCACAAAAACTGAACCTTCTGACCATCACTGTACTTTTGAGGGTATATTTACATTGTGCCTTGGTGAACAAAAGTGCACTTATATAGTGCTTTTCTGACCATGTACAACAATACTTAATAAATAATGTTTGGGAATGTTCTGTATTACTATATTATTGATGTGGGTCAGTCCGGAGTTCCTGTTAGAGCTCATGGACTGGACTTTCTTCATTTGCAATCACAAAGGCAGCATTAACATTATTATTAATTAACATTAATATTAGTCCCACAACGAGGAAATTTCACCCCTGCGATCTAACCCCTCCGTGCAGTGAAACACCACATACACACTTGAACACACACTAAGGGGCAGTCAGCACACTTGCCGGAGCGGTGAGCAGCCCTATCCACGGCGCCTGGGGAGCAGTTGGGGGTTAGGTGCCTTGCTCAAGGTCACTTCAGTCGGCTTAGGGGATCGAACCTGTGACCTTCCAGTCACAAGGCTGGTTCCCTGACCTCCAGCCCATGGCAGGGGGGCACGTGACGTGCGTAAGAGCGTATGTGGATATTAAATGAACTATGAGTAACAAAATTTTTACCAACCCAAATTTGTACCATTTTATAACCTAATAAAATGTAAAATATGGAATCCATATAACATTCAAAAATACAAAATTGCAATTAAATATGGTGTAATATGTTCCCTTAAATAAAGATCATGAATATGTACATTTGAGGTGAGGGTTTGGAATCTTGTCATTGTGCCATAGATACATAATCAAAATATCTCATATATGCATCACAGTGATTTGTGTGTGTATATGTGTGTTTAAGAAGTGAGAAGGGGTTCATAGCAGGATGTTTAGATATCTGAGGGGGTACAGGACTAGTCAAATTAAAACACTTGCTTCTCTAACACAATCTTTTATAATAAAAGAGTAAAACACCAAATTAGCACTAGCACACAGCTCTAATGGTGCTGGAAGCTGGTTGTGTTGCCCATGTCGTGCCATGTGTAACCGTTCAGCCAGCCGATTAAGGTCAGAATTTTCTGACGTTACCCCAATGGTATTTGACATGCCCATAGGGGTACGCTCACCACAGTTTGGAACTACTGCTCTAGACAGACACATTCACGATCGTTACAACATATTGTCATACTGCTCACCCACAGAGACGTCGGAGAATGCCAGGAGAATTCTGAACACTGCTGGTAGGGTTGCATTAAGTCACTAGTTAACACTAGTTCGTTTCAACCTTTGGTTGCACCTCCAAACAGTCCCTCATCATGTAACTTGTATGTGTTAACTAAGGCCCACACAGTGACAAGCGCCACCATCGTCCCCTACTGTGTGTTCTGCCTGCACTAGGCACTGGATTGGTTTACAGATTTCACATTCAGTTTCTTCTCACTTTAATAAGTCCACCTTTTCATCATATGAAGCTAAAACTTTCACAAGGCTGTCTCCAGATGGTCTTGTGAGAAGCTCGTTTGGCTCTGCGAGACTAGCACCATTAATGCCAGCTATGGTCTCCCCATAGTTTCATGTCTGAAGTTAAACCAGCAGAGCTGATATATAAACAGCACAAATTATTCAATGTTTGTTAAATGTTTTGCTAAGATAAGTTAGTAATCAGCCTTTCTGGGGTCACGTTTTTATCTTTGAGCCATCAATGCAGTTCCAAATAGTTTCGCCAACACTTAGTTATAAATATGTAGTAACTACTAAGCTTAACACAGATGCTAGTTCGTGTTGGGCAAGCAGTTTGGACTGGGTAGTTTTTAAACCAGGCCCCATCTTGACGAAGCTTCTCAGATGAGTGCTGAACTAGAATCTGTCCCTCTCAGTAAAGTCAAAGTAAATAAGATCCTAGATCAGCACTCCTACTCTGCGAAGCTTTGTGAATATGGGCCCTTAACCTACGTCTTAACTGGTCTACAACACATACAGCTGGTGCAACTGGCCACAGGAGGCCCTCACCAGGAGTGTCTAAAACCTTGATATATCTAAAATACAGCTGTGTGAAATGCACTTCTGTTTCCAGGACACGGTGCATTTCACAGCAGACAGCTTGTGAGTACAGTGGAGTACCTGTGAAACAGAGTGCTGAGAATCCCTCGAGGCTGCTCCACACTGCTCTCATCAAACGCTGGACCCCCCTCTGCCTCCGCCATCTTGGCATTCTCAGTGCATACCTCCAAATTTGCAGGAGTACTGCTTTTCCAAATTTCTGTCTTACCCTTTGACTGAAACCAAAAAACACGTTTTTACACCACACAGACAATCGATTCATACTCGACTGCTCTGCAATGCCACAGTTCCGGAGCAGAGAGCTAAACTCTGTCTGCGGCGTCTGGATAAGTCTCTTCTTTGCCTGAACTGGATGATAAGAGGGTCGTCAGTAGGCCTAGTCCCCACAGATTAGTGTACGTGACCTTGTGTCTGTAGAGTGACCAGCTCAATTCATGAAGAAACAAATAAGCATTTTATACATTATAGCAAAAGCACAGCAACAATCAACATTTGTGTTAAATTTGTTTAATTTAATTGTGCTAATTATGGCGAATACTGTATTTCACTGCCTTTTGGGCCCATTAAGACAATATTTTACATGCAAGACAAAAAAAAAAAAAAAAAAAAAAAAAAAAAAAAAAAAAATACACCACAACAACAAATCAAGAATATAACCAATACATTGCTATGAAAAAATAAAATATTATAATTATGGTTTCCGTTATCCATCTTTTCCATTGCATGCAATAGTTAGTAAATATTAGAATTAGCATATTTTATAGTTGGGTTTGAACATCTAACCAGGGACAAGAGACAAAAATTAGCTCTTGGGGCTAACCATGGCTGTTCTGTTTATTACTGAGCACTGTCCCTGACAAATAGTGAACTAAATTTGACTGTTTACCTAAAAGGCTGAGTGTTTTGCAGTTCTACTTGGCACTGAGCATTTTTTTTTCTTAAATTAAGTGCTTCACACAATGAAATTCTCTCACAATGAGTGTCTTACTTCTTATAAGCCATCTTTCAATGGCTATGAAGAAAGCAGTTCACAGCTTACTGTTCTGAAGTGAGACAACAGATGCCTAGCATGAGTTTATAATGTACTTTACCAAACTATAATTCATCTTGAACATTTTCCATATATTAATATATGGTCTTTTAAAGACTTCGTTAATTAAATGTGTTGTCATTTAGACCACGAAGCATCCGAATACTAAATATGTAACAACATGCATCACCACGGATGCCCTCATCACTTGATCAACATTTAACTCATCACTTGCGGTCCTGTGGAATCCGTATGGTCCATCCCACCACTACGAAATTCATCTCACAAAGGGCTTGTTAATTAGCTGATGAGCCGAATCGGGTACATTAGAGCAAGTAAAACACCAAAGGCAGGAACAGGACTGGGACTCTGCCTGGCATGTAAATAACAGACACATTGGTAGGAGATGAACTCATAAGTCAATCACAAGCACTTCCTAAGCAAGTATGCTTTATATACACATGCTATACGGTGAGCTTAACACAGGATCACCCAAAAACACACACACACACACACACACACACACACACACACACACACACACACACACACACACAATTCAACAGTACAGTATGTTCATAGTTTTTGAAAACGCCACCAAGACGTCTCGCTGTTATGTAACATGTCTGTCCATCGTGGCCACCCTTTGGTACTGTGGGAATATTATGGGTTAAAGTTCGGCCCCTGGAGGTTAGAACTTTCACCATTTCCTGTCCCTGAAGGACGAGAAGAACAACAACAACAAAAAAAGAGAGACGACGAAAGGAATTTGCACTGTATTGTGTGCTACTCCGAGCCATTTCCTCTCCTAGGACGTTTTCATATACACAATCAGCTTTCCTGTGTTTATGTGCAGTCTTGATAAGAACCTGCACAGGCTCAGCTTGATGGGAAGCTGCCAGTGCACCTTCCTCAAATATTATTGCTAAAGAGAGGGCTGTAGACTTCCTGAGAAAAGAATGGCTTAGATGAGGAGACCGTGCGCTACACCTGTGACACTGTACGCATATTTATTACAACCCAAACAACAGATGCCAGGCCTGAAATGATATAGCAGTATTTCAAAACGACAGCTTCATAGTGTGGAAATATTTCCATTGTCTTTAACCATAAATTACACTTGCAATAAATGAATCTGAGGATGTCTGTGGCTGGTACTTTAGAAAACGCTTGATCTAATGCCACTTCATCTGGCTAGCATTTTAACTGCAAATATACTGAACCTTATTTGTCTATAGAAACTGATGACCAAGTCGGATGACCTCTACAGAAGGACCCGACCGATATGAAAGTTTTATGGCAGATACAAGTTTTAGGGGGGCAAAAAATTCTGATATCAGCCAATATAATTCTGTTTGTATTTTAGATTGAGTTAATACTCCAATAGTTTTAGTTCCACAGTGCTATAACAGAGGATATGACCATCAGTTCTCAATGATGAAACTTCCCAAACACAATTAAACAGAAACTCCATCTTCAACAGTATCCCTGAGGTGGAGCTACACCTTACGCTTTTGGTTTCTGTTGATCACCTTTTCATCCCACTTCTCTTCAATTAATGAATTGTTGTAACATGTTTATAAAATAGGTGTTGCATGTTAAGCCTGTATTGTTACAAATAAATTGTTGCTGTGTTTTCAGCACACTTATATTGGTCAGGTTGTAATGCAGAATGTATGTATGCATGCATGTATGTAAGAAAGAAAGAAAAGGTAGAAAGAAAGAAAAAAGGTAGAAAGGTAGAAAGAAAGAAAGAAAGGTAGGTAGAAAGAAAGAAAGAAAGAAAGTTAGAAAGAAGAAAAGGCAGAAAGAAAGAAAGAAAGAAAGAAAAAGAAAAACAAAGAAAGAAATGAGGTAGAAAGAAGAAAGAAAAAGAAAGGCAGAAAGAAAAAGAAAGGCAGAAAGAAAGAAAGAAAGAAAGATAGAAAGTTAGAAAGAAGAAAAGGTAGAAAGAAAAAGGCAGAAAGAAAGGCAGAAAGAAAGGCAGAAAGAAAAAGAAAGAAAGAAAGGCAGAAAGAAAAAGAAAGGCAGAAAGAAAGAAAGAAAGAAAGAAAGAAAGAAAGGCAGAAAGCCATGTGGCTTACCGTTTGTTAATTTGCCTCTTCCAAATAGTAAGTTTACAAGTGAAGGGAAAAAAAGCCTTTATTAGCCTTTATTAGGCTTTATTAGGATTTGATTCCAAATTCTTTTACATTTCTAGCACTTTTACTGTTTCCATTGGTCCATTCAGGTGTTACAAAACAAACAAAAAGACAAACAAAAAGTTCAGACAGCAGCAAACTGTGCAATATTGACCCTTGCACTACTGATACTGGCAAAGGCCGCAAAAGCAAATACGTCCTCAAAACAATCACAGCTTTTTTTATTGTTTGTGTGCTTCAAACATCTTGACCAATCACAGCTTGTGATGACTAATTTGCAGGGTCACTCAATGAATCAAGTAGGGATATACAATCAGAAGTGTGCTGTATTTCAATAACACTGCTACACCTGCACCAAGATGAACAGAAAAAAAAAAAAAAACAAAAAAAAAAAACAACAACAACAACAACAACAACAACAACAACAACTTGCCTGTAAACAAAATCATAGTTGGCCATAAAAATATATGATGCATCTATAAATCAGTTTATGTAATCAAACAAAACTAATTATTTTAGCAAATACAATACTAGTGTTGTGTCATCACTCAGCCATCAAGACACAAGTAGCAGATTTGCATAGCTGTTCTACAAAGGAATTCGACATTGAAGCAAAAAATGGTTAGTAAACAAAAAAACAAAGCAACGCTCATACTGCGCATGCAAGCCCCCACCCACCCCCAGTCCTCGAGCGAGAGAGAGCGAGAGAGAGCGCGATTGCTCATGGAAACTGCACACTTATCGGCTTATCACCCTGTCCAGGATGCAGAGAACACCTGAGGAAAAAAAAAAGACTACACCGCCTTTCCTGCAGCAGCTCTTTCCTTCTCAAGTCACTGCTTAAGGATGCTTAAAGTAACCGATAGCAAACCACTGAGACTAATTGGGACACGCTTCACCACAGATGCCCTAAATCACTTGATGTTCTTATTCAAGAGAGGAACTACTTAATTCATTCAGGCCAGAGAGGCTAACCACAACAACTAGCACTAGAGTTCAGTAGTCACCCCAAAAGTCCACATCATTTCCTTAAAAATAAATCATCAAAGCTCCTCTTGACTTACTCAAACCACATCCAGCTCTTTAGCTTGCACAGACCAGTCAAGTTGGTTCAGGACATTGACAGCGTACTGTAAATTTAATATTTGGACAAACGATTCCTTTAAAAATGACAATACATGATTATTTGGTGACCATCACGATTTATTACTACGAAAAAAAAGTGTATGTAAATCTAACTTAACACAACAGCTTAAACTTTTTTTTTCATGAAGTGAACCAATGAAAATAGGAAAAGTAAGATGTAAACAAAATTGCAAAGAACTCTGAACAGCTCTGCAATATTTATTTCATTTAAAAAATGTGCTTTACTTAAAGAATTTCTACCCTTTATTTGAAGAGTGACCAGTTTAGAACTGACCATCCTCTGTCAGTAAACCTGTTTAACAGTTTCACCAAATAAAATTAAAATCTGAACCATATGCATAAAGTTGGTCTACATCATCTGATGCTAGAACTTTTAGCCCTTTGCAATCAGTATCGGCCACAAAATTTCGGTTGCACCCTAATTTACACCGCAAAACATAAAACTGATATTAAAACTCATTAAAAGAACCTCACCTATTCAGAGAGTATGAGCCAATCCTTTTAAACCTCATTCCAGCAGAGAAGGCTTGGAAGAAACGATCCAGATTATTATCCCAAAAAAAGGACTATCCAAGGTATTGGCAGTATCGAAAGAACAAGGACAGAATCAAGAAAGAGACTTCCTTTTCATGTGAAGACACCACTACACAGCAGGCCAGAAGAGCATCTTATAAGTAACAAGTTAATAGTGCTATAAACTATAAACAAACTGAGTTTAGACTATCAAGAGTAGACAGGAGACAATACAACTGTTTCCTTTGGATACACACGTAGTGTGGTGAGCACACGCACACACCTGCCCATACACACACACACACACCCACCCCCCTGAGTTAACTGAACAAAACAATCCAATTAAGATGATTAATCCTAATGTTTTCCGCTTCTACGGTGTTGTCTTAAAGGGGAATTCCCTCAATCAAGTTTTCACATTTAAATCTATGAAATGTGAAGCAATTGAGAGTGGTTTGACATGAAATGGGTCATTCCAGAGAATTATCAACTAAGATATCTTTACAGTGGTGGTGATGGGAACCAGGGGTCGCAGTATTTACAATGCAAATATAGGCATTTTATCCAAAACAACCAATGAACCTAAATTCTTCTGGAATCTAAGGACAGTAGAGGGCCCATCTCTCACATTTTTGTTGTGTTTCCTTATTTGTGTGGTTTTAGGTGTGTGTGAGCGCTCTCTCTCTCTCTCTCTCTCTCTCTCTCTCTCTCTCTCTCTCTCTCTCTCTCTCTCTCACACGAGAAAGGAGAAAAATCCAATCGTCTCAATGATCAGCTTGTCTGTCAAGCCTTTCCTCTTAACTGTTTTCACAGAAACACCCAAAAATCCAGCTTTACATTGTTTTCGTTACGCGTGATGGGCTGCTGCTCTGTAGGCCTCAGCCAAATAGAAGCAGGCAGACAGAGCGCAGGCTAAGAATAGAACTGGACATGACTTAACCCCTCACTGCCCTGACTCTGCTTACACTGCAAAACTAATTACATCGCTTTTGCTTTCACACGCTGGCAGTAAAAGCCTCTTTTAAAAGATTTTATTTGTGAGGGCTTAAACTGAACTCTGTCTGCCTATGTCCATATGCACATACTGAGAGTGTTGTTCTCAGAACTAGAGGAGACCATCCCTCAGCACACACACACTGGAGACTTTGTTCAGCACGAGCAGTGAGTCTGAGGTTTGGTTTAGAGGTGTGGCCTTTCACACAGCTCCACCCAAACCAGCCTGTGGTATAAAGCCAAATACAGCAAATTTTAGCTTCGGCAGCACTCAAACCGCCCACTGGAGAGCAGAGAAAAACTCCCAGAGCACAGGCAGGGGCCAGCACTACTGTGGAGCTGAACGTGTTTGCGGTGCTACACGGAGAACAACAGCCGCCACATCATCCGCTTAAGTCTAAAAGCAGCAGCCCGAAACGTGGTTCTGTAGACTTGTAGGTAAATGTATTGTTTTTTTTAATGACATCACAAAAACAATGAAGTTGAAATAAGCTGATTTTTCAGTTTAAATTTCTTTATATGAACCATGGGGACTAGAAAGCGAATCAAACATTTTGAAAATCACATTTTTTGCTGTAAAACTAAACTTACCATTTCCATGAAATAGGCCCTGTAGCCTCTTAAACTCCTTGGAACCACCAGTGGTTCCAAAATACACTTCGTCATATTCTTCATAACTTTCATATTTTATAAGCTACATTCAGAAGGTGAGCGTTGTATGAGGCTATAATGGTCTTTTCAGTCAAATAGATGGGTGAAGCAATTTTAAACCCTTATAATAAATGAAGCTAAACTCTGGGCTATAAACTTAAAACAGATGGCGTCTCTTCAGTGATCTGCTCTGTACAAAACATTTTTATAAAATAATACAAACAGCGTCTAAGATGTTTTGGCTTTCAGCAGTAAATTGTAAGCATGTAGCAATATGTGTGATCAAAACATTTTCCATTAATTTGAGGGGGACTTTTACATACATACATACATACATACATACATACATACATACATACATAAATAAATAAATAAATAAGAAATTCATTCATTTCATGCAGCTACTGAATAATTTGCCTTACGATTTGGTCAGACTAAGGAGAATAACGAGAATAAGAGGTTAACTCCCAGGTCTGTGGCAAGCATGTGATGATTTAGACATGCTAAAAGGTGGAACACAATCTTCCATTGCTTGTTGGCTACAATCGTCACTTACGTTAGTCAGCACGAAACTTAAGCAGCAAACTCTGGGCACCAAATAGGTCTTGGGTGATCGCATGCATATTGGGGGGAAACTTAACAAATTTGATTCTTCACCAAAAACGACTTATTCAAGTCTGTACTGAACTGCTTGTATTTTGTAACAGCCAATCCCAACCTAGTTATTTCAATGTTTTCCCTCAGTGTGGCAAGCTCATCCCTCACATTGCCTGTTTACCATGAGACAGATTCCAAATACAGAGCAGAGCAAATGACTTCCACACCCTGGAAAACAGGGAGGATTATACAAACTCTTCTGCCATCCGCACTGCATATAGCTGCTTTCAGCAGCGCTCCATAAGAGTCAATACAGGCAAAATTAATATATGAGGAAATCAAGCAAAACTTCACAATTCGTAGTTCTGCTCCACAGCGCTGGACATGAACATGGAGAGCTGCCATGGCTTCTACACAATAGCCACAGTGTGAATACAGCTACAGCTGCCATCGTCAACAGCATTGCAATTACAGTGGAACCACATGGTCCTACTTTTCAACTCTTTACTGACAGGAGCAAACATTTGACCAGATTAGGGATTTTGGTTTAACTCTATCCGTCCAACCATTTGTGACGACAAGTCCTGGATGATCTTGAGAATTACCTCATTATTATATCAGTGACTAATATATTTGCTAATTAGCAAAGATGTGACTACACAAGGCTTTCATAAGGAAACAAGGTCTTGGGATTCTACAGGAATCAAACACAATGTGTTAGTCTACAGTCACAATTATTAAAAACAAAATCATCAAGGAATACCGGAAAGTCTACACAGCAGTGGCATAAATATATTTTGATAGAACTTCACTGTTGGGTGCTGTTTACAAGGCTACATGACACCTACATAAGGTTGTCATAACAACTGACATAACCGTACATAAATGCTTATAAATGCTTATTTCAATAGTTGTCATCTGTCATAAAGACTACTCTAGCAAATATCTTCAAACTAGTCAGTATGCATCATATTTCTGTTTTTGAGATTTTGTGTTATAAGCATGTAAGAATATATTTTTAGGCCATTTTATATGTTTTTCTAGACATATTCTGGATTTCTATTTCTAGAATTGTTCCACTAACAGATACATTTTGCTCAGTTTTTTTTTTTGTATTGAGGCATAGTTTTTTATATATATATATATATATATATATATATATATATATATATATATATATATATATATATATATATATATATATATATATATATATAAAATATTTAAATTTCACTAGCCAACATATTTTTTGCAGTATGAGAATTTTATTTTGGCAGAGGCCACACTTTATGGATTATTTATATAATTATAAATAACGACAGCACTCCACATTCAATGCAAATGAACCGTCAGACTGATGCATCACGATGTATAGATGTGTTTTTACACCACCACTACTTAACATAACCTATATTATATACATCAAAGGGTTCTAGTGTCTTTTTCAGAAATAGTTCTGGACAAGGACCTCGAGAAGCACAGCGCTACATTAAACACCGCCTCTGACGGGCAGGGTTAGATGGCATACTAGAGCCGAAGATGAATGCAACCCCCGTCCCCTTCTGAAGACATCACGGTCAGGGTCAGTGCTACTTTGCTGCATCACTGCATGCTAATCTGCCGCTGCGAGGCACGCAAGCCACATGAAGATTTCCCCTGGCATAGCTAAGGTAAAAGTTATGATGAATGAGCCTCGGTGGCTATTCAGTCAGAGCGCTCAGCCATTGGAGCACAGGGTCCTTTCAGGGTGAGCAGAGCCACCATCCTTCAGGCTAGCGAGTTCCACCTCGACAGCATTCTTCCATTATGTAACTAAGGGAGTGGAGGGAGTCGTTCTTCACGTTATTAGCTGGAGCTCTTGCTGTTTTTCTTCTGTTACAGGAGAATTCTAAGCACTCTGCACCTTACCTACTTGTGATTTCACAGCAAAATTGACCACTTTTTTAGCCAGATTATTATAACCTGTCAAATACAAATGAGTTGTACTCCTAGATACAAGGCTTTGCTCCACAGCAGGGCAATAAATGTTGCATATTGTTACAAACCTGTTATTTCAGGCCAGATCTGCCCACAAGCCGATGACCCCAACCTTCAATCCACTGCAAATGCACACAACTTTTAACAGGCATTAACTTCATTATTACTAGGAATACTAAGGACGATATTTGAATCATATTAGTACCAGTAGATATGAACGTTATTGGTTGATGTGTCGTATCAATAGTTGATAATGTATTTAAAGAAAAGCAGGTGACGCTCAGTTACTGAGCTTTAAAACAACTTTATTCTAGAACTAAGGGTCAAAATCTAAGACTTTACAAGTAATTTTAATAGCAAGGAAAAAGAGAAACAATGATTGGGGATTCATGGATACAACTTCCTTCTGATACTAGCACCTGATCATTGAGTATTGGCTGATGCCAAGTACTAATATCAATACTAACTTGACGAGTTTATAAAAACCTCATTTTTATTTCTACTTTTTCATTTTTTATTTAAGTTAAAGCTGTTTCTGCGTCACTAAAAAAAAGACTGAATAAATGGCATTAACTTGCTGGAAAGTGTATATTTAAGCAAGAGAACATAAGAGGGAGTGTATTATGGCGAAATAACATCATGGCTGTGATTCGCTTTAACTCATAACATCTCGTGTTCTATTGCTTTTATACAACAATTTAATAAATAAAGTAAGAAATTAATATGTTAATGTTTTAATGTTCGCAGTTCCTTCAACCAAATTATAGTTCCTCAACCAGCAGAGTAACATGCTCTGCCCACTTGCTGCACAGCTGGCAGTTCGTTCTCCAGCTCCACACAGGCCAACTGACAGTTTGAGAATTTAGTGTGACCTCATCTTCAGAGTCTGACCGAATTGGCTGTCGGTCAAATGTGATCTTAAGAAGTATCCATTTTCTGTTTGTGCACAAAGTTAAAACGTTCAAATGCCCTGAGCGTCTCCTGCAGCTGTCAAAGTCGTTGCTTAGCAATGGCGTCACAGAGGATGATACAGATTGTAAACGCTTCTCGATATTTAAGAACTGAAAATGCAACATAAAATAAAAATTATTTTGCCATATGATCAAAAACAGAACTGGACAGGGCACAGATAAAGCTGTGGCGCACATACGTAAGCACATAAGTTTCTCTGGTTCAGCAAAAATGGTGCCGAATGTTGTTTGACATCCAAATTTCTCATATCATTTGTCTCATATGTGCGTCCTGTAAACCTGTGTTCACATCTCTGTGTGTCCAACTCTTCTGGAATTCAGTAAATAACAGTCATTCACGCTGTGAATGTAGTGTTTGAGCTGCGGATTCCTTGGCTTGGTTGAAAAAATAGGCCACGAGACCCCATTTTTACGTGATGAATCTAACTTACGGAGGTGCACTGCTAGTGGGGGGCTTGGGACACATGCTGCTATGCTAAAGGCTGTCATTACCCTAAGAGACTGACAGTTCCTTCCACACGTTTCTCTAACGTTTACTTCCAATAACAACCTGGACTAATGTTAACTCAGGATGTAACTGACTACACAGAAGGAGATGAGGGATTACTCAAAGAAGCCTGACTAAGCCATTTAAGTAAGGGACACCCATTAGAACGGTTTATGCCGTTTCTACATAGAGTTATCTGGTGTATTTGTGTACTGATGAAACTAGTGCCTTAGGAAGAATTCTAGCTGGTATTATCACCCACTACTATTGCCTTTTTTACTGCTGCTTGTTGACCCACACCACTGGCGTGTGAATTTCTATCTACTGACATCCATGCACTGGTCAAACAGTGCGCATGTTCGTCAAAAATTGCTTCAATAAGTGGTATCGGTACCCTCATCACTGATACAGTATCAGAATTGGTACAACTCTATTAAAAATACATTTTTTTTCCCACAGCTCTCCTGTGCTGGTCAGTGCGGATATATTCAAACAGTTAGAGAAGCAGCAGATGAACAGTATAAAATGGTCAAAGTGAACGATCTTATAGATCCTATGGGAAACAGACAAACCATATCCAATTACTGTTCATAGCATGTAATATGAGTGGGTTACAACCCAGTCTGAAACCACCTGAAATTAAAATCAACCAACCAACCAACCAACCATTATTTAACCCCAGAGAACATCCTGTATCCTAATATATGTAATAATTAGTTGTTTTGAAATGTAAACTATTATTATTTACTATGTTTTTGTGTTTACAGCCCAGCGTTCCCAGAAATTCAGTTTTGTTTAGAGTTGACCATTTTAAAGAAAATATTGCAACTTTTCCTGATCAATATCATGACTGCAATTAAAACTGAAATTATATTCTACAAATTAAGTTTTACGCCCATTTCTTTGTCCAAGAAGAGCAAATTCCATTTTTTTCCCTTACTTCAGGGTTAACCTCTAAATGTAGTTTACCAGACTGCAAGGCTCCACAGCATATAGACACTTAGTTGCTTCTTATCAATCAAACTCCCATACAGACAGTTTATGAGCTTTGTATTATCAGGTAGAATTGACCCACTTAGAAGTTATTAGGACAACATTGTTGATAATGTTGGCTATAATTAAAAATCACGTTTCCAAATTTCCATTTTGATATTTAAAAAAATAAGCACATATATAAATAAAAACTTTTAGCTCCAAGTTAGGCCAAGAGTTTTCACTTTTTAAAATATTTGTTGTTATTTAGGTGCAAGTTGCAAAGATCCCTGACTGGGTCTCTAGTTTAGACTTTGCTGTCTTCACAGTCTCTGAAAGCGTTGAAGGAGCTGAACCCTCCCGTGTGCCTCTACCCACTCCTTCCTCCCTGCCTCACCCACTTCCTGTCTCCTACACCGCCCAAAACGGCAAATGCACCCACTCCCAAATTACGAGGCGAGGACCGGAAGAGTGCGCTCAGGATTGGCTCATGGCATTTAAGATATGATTAAGAGCGTTTGGCAATTAGTACATAAAAATGGTTGCACGGTTTATGAAATGCAAGAGGTCAAACTCTTAAATTTGCTGGTTTTTTTTAATATTTCTGTATTTTATGATAGAAAAATAACTTGGCAATACATTTTTGAATGTCAGTTAAAATATGAAGGGTACTAAAACCAGTTCTGCAGAGCCTTTGGACACCATGTACAGTTCATTCTGGGAAACTGCAAAGCATATTCACACAGCAAAACTTTTGATCTGTTACGAGAACCACGGATCAAAAAATGTCCTTCATTCAAAGCTCTGGCTCCCCCTGCTGGGCACAGTTAACAGCACACCACTGAAACGCATGTCGCGTCCCCCAACCGCATAATAAAGAGTGCATACATTTACCAGCACATATACCATTAGAAGTACATTCATGAGTGTAGTATGTGAAGTACATAAGTGTGTGGTTTTGGATGTGGCAGTAGATCATTATTGCTCATTTAGTGACTTGGTACAACACCACTCTGTCCGATTTACTACACTTCCAACAATGCCATTCTTTTACCACAGAGCCAACAGCTGCAAAGTAAGTGGTTCACCAAAATGTAGCCCTCGGCAAATAAATGAGCTCAAATTTCACATAGATTTTCAGTGCAAAAAGAAAGAAAGAAAAAAAAAAAAAAAAAAAAAAAAAAAAAAACACCACACACACCAATGTGAAGCCTTCATAAATGACTATTTATTTATTTATTTATTTATTTAACGTTAAATGTTATTCTACACAGCTGTAATTATATAACACAGACTGATTGGGCTCAAACAAAGAAAAGTTTACAACTTTATCAATGCCTGCTGCACCACCCTCTAACAAAATAATTCCCCAGAACGTATAATGTATTAAAAAGCCGGGGAAACCAGAGTCAAGCGGCAGTCAGAGAACGTGCACCATCCTGAAAGGCCTTGGACTGCTTAAAGCAGTGACCAAGCCTTACTTGTTGTGAAACAGTCCTCCAGCATTACAGCCAAGCTCCTTTCAGCTGCTGCTCCACACAGCAGCAGCAGCACAAAAAGACCCACAATGCTGAGGGAGGGCATGCACGAACCTGAAAAGAACACGCAACTCTGGCCCTCTGTGAGCTTGGACAGGACTTTAGGGGGTGTGTCCATATCCGTGTGTGCCTTTATGAACAGCTGAAAGGAAAGCATTTAAAATCTGATTTTTCATTCAGTCAAGGCATCAAACACACTTCTAGCGATTAATGGACCATAAAATTTATATCAAGCAAAACTGTCAAACTGTCTTAACCAAACCATGCTTCTCCAAAAACGTTTCCGCAGAAGGCAAAAAACTTGATATAGCAAGATTCCAATCAATGGTCCATTGGTTCATAGGCACAGCTGCTGTGTTCAAACGATGTGGGCAAAAATGGAAATACATCAAGTGCCAGCACACAGAGATACATCTTCCAGTGCCAAAAGGCTTTCTGTAGTTGCTTATTAGTCCTACACAGCAGTTAGTTTCTGTATATTTTTGGGAAACCTTACTTATACAACCTGCTTCAGATTACATCAGAGTAGTTTACTGTGTCCTGAGGTCAAGGGATTTGACCATTTTAAAATACAGCAGCCCTACGTTAACATACTCCCTCCACCATACTTTGCATATACTCCCTCCACCATGCTTCATAGTTTTGATGTAGGTATAGTGTGTTTTTTTTTTTTTTTTTTTTTTGGCTAAACATTGTCCACAGAGCACGTAGAGGAGCATCCTGTTTTCAAGACGTTCCTATCCTAAATGTAATTCTACAGATATTTTCCATCAGGAAGCTTGACTGTTTGAATAATCTGATCAATGAAATACACAGAGTGGCCTGTTTTTTCTTTGGCACACCTACACTGTATCTACACTTATTGGTCACCATCAGCTACACCTCAACCACACTTTGTAGTTTTACAGTTACAGCCTGTACCCAACTGTTTCCGCAGTTTCTCTGCTCCCTTATGCCCTGTTCATCAATGGAAAGAGAAAACCACTGACCAGATATTATTTGGTTGATGGACTCAACAATAACCTACAAAAACATCTAGCTAACAGTTGTCCTGTGGTTCATCAAGGTCTAGCGGTTTTACTAATGCAAATTATGAATGGAAATTGAAGAACTATACATGTACAAGGTGTACCATCATTGTAGATGCATCTAATAAAGCAACCAGTAAAGGCAAAAAACATTATCTATTGGTATGACTTGAGGTGAAAAACAGCCATTTGTGCAGAAATCCAGGAAGAGAAACAAATAAAAAACATGTAAAGTAAAAATTTACATACATATATTTATACACACACTTTTATATATATATATATATATATATATATATATATATATATATATATATATATATATATATATATATATATATATATATATATACACACACACACATATACACACACACACACACACACACACACACACACACTACACATATACACACACATACTTTCTAGTGTCAAGTTTAAAAATAAATAACTAAATTTAAAAAAAAAGAAAAAGTAAGTAAGGCAAAGAGAATATAAGCTCGCTCTAAAGCTTGAAGACACCATTGCGAGGACCACTACAGTTCCTAATGAGAAGCAGTGAAATTCCAAAAGTTGGAAGCCGAAAAAGGAAGTGCCCCATCCCTCTATCCCTGTCCACAGCAGCCACGCTGCAGGATTACCCTCACATTAAGCAGAGTGCATTTCACAGCTGGCTCTGCCTTATGCAACATACAGATGACAGTGCACAAGCCAAAGAGGCCTCCATCTCTACCAGCTAACAACACACAGTTCAATATGTACACACTGGTTTACATAAGCTGAAAGAATGCTGCACAGCTGAAGGGCATAACATGACTAATATTGTGCAACAAACTTATCAAAGGGCATTTTATGTGAGACACTGGACAATCACAATAAAGGCCTCACAGTGAGCCTTTAAAACAGGTGCCTACCACACGGAAGACAACGAGACAATTGGCAGCTGCAGAGTCTCTGTATAAGAAGACCTTATGCATTATAAGGTCTTGCTGTCGGCTGATGGGATTCCAAGACCTACTTTTCGGGGAGCACTTGCAGGCCAAGGTCTCTGAGTCCAGCCATTACATAACAGGGCTGTGAAATGCACCTGGATAAAGCTCAAAGTGTACCAGTCTGATCAGTGGTAGCACATGGACCAGCACCAGCATGTATTCTATTATTTAATTATATTTATTAATAAGTAACCGTAATTAGTAAAAGCAATATATTATTTTATAAGTCAATTATAAAACAAATCATTTCAGTTCAGGAATCTGATTCACTAAGCTACATTGAAATTCACTGTACAATTAACTGCATTCTGTACCAAAACTAAAGAGTTGACCCATCCATCCATCCATCCATCCATCCATCCATCCATCCATCCATCCATCCATCCATCCATCCATCCATCCATCCATCTTCTAAGCCGCTTCTCCGTCAGGGGGTGCTGGAGCCTATCCCAGCAGTCATCAGGCGGAAGGCAGGACACACCCTGGACAATCCACGCAGACACAGGGAGAACATGCAAACTCCACACAGAGAGGACCCTGGTTACCCGGCTGGGGAATCGAACCCAGGCACTCCTCGCTGTGAGGCGACAGCGCTACCCACCACGCCACAGTTGACGAAGATCTCTAATATACAAATGATGGACTACTAAAAGTCCCAAAGTTATAAGGTTATATTTAGTACTCATTATCAGCCCAAGGTAAACTGAACGTAAACACCATGACCTGGACAAGTTTTGGCTCAGTAGCCCTTGAAAGCACCACGTCCTTCTCTATAACTTGGCACACTCCTGCATGATTTATTTACTGCTTGTGGATTTTTCTTTCAAAGTACACTGCTGTCGTTGTGCTACTGTCCTCTGGAAGAGTGGTCCTAAACAACACTATTTTTAGCTGTGTGCCTTATTTTTGCAGGCCTTTCCAGCAGAACTGTTCAACTTGAAAGATAAACCAGTCTATTCAAATAGGACTGTACTGGAAATTAAATTAACTTTTTTTTTTAAACTGATGTAACTGGTACAGCAGATCATATTAATCATTTAGATTTCTAAAGTTGAAACTTGGAAAACAAGTTTAGTAACTAAGCTTAGATAAACAAACCTTTATAACTGACTTGCGATGGAGGAAGTGACCGTTTCAATGGTCAAAGGCAGCTAATTCTTTAAATTTTCTAAATTAATTTCTACAAGCTAAAATGGCCAATGAGCACAGGTACAAAATATGTGTACCTAATAAAATGGACATGCTGTCCTTTCCTGAACAAATTGTTCAAAAAGCTAAATTTAAAAATATACTTGGATGCGTAGAACTTTCACACAGTACCGTATATTTTAATTTACAGTGAGGGAAAATGTTAAAAAAAAAAAAAAGATACCAAAAACAGCTCAGGAGAGGTAACTAACCCACTAAGTAAAGCACTCGAGAGTGAATGACCTGTGGGACAAACAGTACACAGGACGACCTGATGAGCATGGGCGAGCAGCAATAACATCCCTACAGGAAAAGCCTTTGGCCCAGTACTACAGGTTGCTTGGGTAGCAGTCTAGATGTTTTCTAGACTGCTACCATGTCCTAGTTTCAACTGCTCAGCTCAACTGAATAGCCAAGTTAAACTCATTCTTGAAATTCCTAACAAACAGAGATGTCAATCAAAATGTCCAACTAAATGAACACAGGGTGAGCAAAGTGGTTCTCCTTCTGACTGACAGCTACCCCACCTTCTGCACCTTTTTCTGGCCTGTCCCTGCTCTAGATAAGCTGCTCGAGGTTAAACACAGCTGCTGACACTTCCCCTCAGCTTCCGCAGCATAGAGCCATAATAAGCTCATTTGACCCAAGACAGACAGCTTGTGTGTTTGTGCATGTTAAGAGAGATAGGTTAATAGAGGTTTAGCAGGAAATGCTAAATGCTACAGCATATCCACACACAAGAGCTGTAAAGGTCCTGTATATGTAATGTAAAGGTCCTTCGCCAGCTTAATGGTCATTTCTACAGCTTGTACATTATGTGGAGGTTCTTTAAACTTTTAAAAGGTTCATCAAATGCCCAATTCATTAAAGATGGTTCTTTAGGGAAGCAACGGGGCTCTTCTATGGAATCACTTTCTTTAAATTAAAAATAAAATAAAAAAATCTCTCAAAGAGGAGAGCTTTAAGTGCTGTTTATATGATGGGGACAGCTTTGCGGTCTACCAGGCTTTGCATGGCTGTTAGGAGGCCGATTTTCTCTGTTTCTTTTAGTGATATTTTAAAATCCAGTTTTAAAAACTTGTTTTTCTCACCACTTATTTTTCTTCGACTTTCCCCCTCCTTACACAGGAGGATTACGTTTTCTCTAATTTAGGTCTGGGGGATACGAAATGGAATATTTCTGTTAATTTGGACAATAGATGCCTTGTAAATGCACAGAGCCTTGTAATTGACCTCTTTATCCAGTACAGGTCTGGAGTATACGGCAATACAACCTGATACCATCAATGATGGACAAGTAATTCGATGGTGATGTGTAAAAAGCAAAAACCAGCATTTTGGAAAAAGAACAGAGAGAGAATTAAAGACTAATGAACTACTGTTCATACATAAACATACATACATATTCCTATTCATAAATATGTTGGGTATTTTGAGTCCCCACACACACACACACACACACACACACACACACACACACACACACACACACACACACACACACACACACACACACACACACATCCTGACATGCACGCATCCATACATACACGCATACACAAATCCTCGCATCTAGCTCTCTGCTGATCTGTGGGCTTTGAGGGAAGCCTGTGAGGAGCCTGATATAAATGCACAATAATCCAATTAAAGCCCATTGCTGCCTCTACGAGGTCAAATACAAGCCTCTCCATGCAATCACTGCACTGGCTTTAGCTCATTGTCACCCTCAGTGAAGGCCAAGTACAGCTGTCCTGCAGCATTCAGTAAGAGTAAGTTAAGCAATCCCAAAGTACAGTGAACTCATACTGACCCATCTTGCCAGTGGAAAGCACCCTGACCTGTCCCTGTTGCCCACTTGGGCAAAATACAAGACCGGTGAAGAAATAAAGGCATCCTGGGTCAGGGTTACTGTTGCCGATGACCCAGCATGTAAGAGCATGTAGGAGAGGAGAACTCCTCAAACAGAAGCTAATATGGTTCACAATCCCCCTCCCATCCCTTCTTCAACAGCATATCTTCCATGCATATCAACCCTCCAAAAACCTTGCTTGCTCGCCTCAGCTGAGGCCATGCTCTATTAAAAGCCCCAGTGGCTGCAGCGAAGCCCGAGAGTAGAGCAACTCATCCTCACACAGGCAGAGTGGACACATGTTCCCAACGAGCGCCCTGGGCTCAGACCAGTAACGAGTCACACTGAACGCTCATGGAGCAAACGGGATGGGAGGGAGGGATACAGAAAGCAAGAGGGAAAAACAGAGATGGATAGATAAAGCCTGACTTGCAGGCTCTGGATTGTCCAGTTACAGCCTGAATGGACAGCATGGGGTTGCTGTTCAGCACGCTACGCTCACAGGAGAACTAGGACAACAACCGCCAAACAAAACCAATGGAAGAGTGGGAAGCGTTAGTTTCCCCTCAAAACAAGATTGTAATATAGAGGTAGGACTACGCCAGCAAGAAGACTACAATCACAGAGTCACTGCTGCTCTTAGTAAACATTGGTGACCAAAATAAAAGTTCCAATTGCATTCACATCACTTTCGGGTTGAATTGCTTAAGGTCATGAATTCATTCCCATGAAGCTTAGTGTGTATATCGTGTGTGTGTGTGTGTGTGTATATCGTGTGTGTGTGTATATCGTGTGTGTGTGTGTGTGTGTGTGTGTGTGTGTGTGTGTGTGTGTGTGTGTGTGTGTGTGTATTAAGGTCAATTCAGAGCAGGGGTGTTTAACTTGACCAATAAAAAGGCCACACTAAAAATCTCAAATCTGTGGGCCACAGAACCCCTTTTTTCAATTAATTAATTTCTACAAATATAACATTATATTCATGTTATATATTAAACACTAGCTACATGTAACTGTTAAAGCTCTTACATAGCCCTTAGAGGTCTAACGTTAGTGTGTTTGGTGATACGACTGCTGTGGTAGATCTGTGGTTCATCTGTGGTTTATCAGCTGTCCCATACATCGTTAGGAGAGGGGGTGGAACACACCTTACACTGCAGGGCAAGCTGGGAATTGTAGTGCAGAGCTTTGTGAAACAGGCTAACATTAATACAAAATCAAAACACCTTCCCGTGCCAGACAGGATTGTGCGGCGGGACTGATCTGGCCTGCAGGCCTTGTGTTTGTTATATGAGATTTAGAGCAAATAAGTATAATATGTATCGCAATTAACCACGAAACCAACACAATCAACCATAACAACTGATTATTTTCATTGTTTGACAGGCCTAATTTTCACATTTTTGGTAAAAACAATGCATTGCTTCCCCTCTACCATTACTGGCAAATGCACAAACATCCACACCCAACATGTTATGTCCTAGCATTTGTTTCAGATAACAAAAACAAAAAGCAAAACAGACAGTAGTCACACCCACTAGAGGATGTTCATGTGTCACCACATCCCCAGTCAGACAGCCAAAGCATTGCTCTGGGGTGAGCTGGATGCAGAGAAGTACGCTGTGGTCGCCTGGGGAAGGGGACTCACCACAACATGTCTTAGACCACAGAGGGAGCAAAAGAACGAGAGGCTGGCTGACGCAGGAAGTGAGAGGAAGTGAAAAAAGTCGACACTATTTTTTTCCATCCCGACATCACTGTGTGAATAGAACACATCACCCCAGTTTCCCTCACACGTCTGAAGTCTCAAAAGAAGCAGAACACTTCATCTCATGCACTTCAGCTTTTATTAAAATATGCATGCCAAACAACTTCAGATGTCAACTTGAATCTGTCTAACGCCCTAAAGTGGTACTCTGTAATGCCAAGGTTTGAAGCGCTTGGGCTTAAAATGTTTACACTATGAACTTTCATTTGGAGTTCACTGTATCTGGATTCCAAAGCTTGTCTGTAATCCAAACAAGAGTCTAGGATGGCCACTGGAATATGACTTAATCTGGACAATAGATACCCAAATGCACAGAGCTTTGTAAATGACCTCCAGAACGACCTTGTGAAGGTTTTTCATCTACAGTGAACAGAACAAATTTAGCTGCTCTGGATGCGAAACAGGAGAAAGCACAACGGGGTAACACTAAAAGCAACTTGTGGAAAGCTAAAAGAAAAAGTTTAAATAAACATGCTAATGTTGCTAAGAATGAACAGAAACCAGTAGACACTCATTAGCATGATGGTATTTAAATGATGCTAAGATCAATAAAACTTCATTTTCATTAACTGTTAGCATCATTAGCATTTTTTTGATTGAACCATCTTTAAGTGGAGCTGTTTTTCTCTGCCTCTACCATAATAGGATGGTTTATTAGGGCTTGTTCAAACTTGGCCAGTTTGGTTTGATTACAGTCAAACCTGGTGCAACTGCTCAGTCAGTGTGACTCACTAGAGCAAGTGAGAACGCTAGCGTTCGAACACTGGTGCGCATACTGTACTTAGAGACTCTCTGAAGATGTCGGTCTCGGCTTCGTTGCAAACGAACTCTGGC
The DNA here is from genome assembly GCF_015220715.1 of Pygocentrus nattereri. Taxonomy (NCBI): domain Eukaryota; kingdom Metazoa; phylum Chordata; class Actinopteri; order Characiformes; family Serrasalmidae; genus Pygocentrus; species Pygocentrus nattereri. Next base: position 17,207,305 of record NC_051217.1, read on the forward strand.
GCGGTTCGTCAACAGCAACAGACAATGAACCTAATTGAACTGGTGAAATGAGAAAATTGAACTGACTTGAACTGACTTGAACTGCTGAAGTGGGAAAACTGAACTGAATTAAACTGGTGCAGCAGGAAAACGGAGCTTAACTGAATTAAAGGGGAAGTTCTCAGCGAGGTTACTGGAAGTGCTGCTGTCAGTGTCAGGTTCTATGAAAGAGCTATGCGGCATGCAAAATCATCAGACTGAAACTTGCAGCTGACTTCAGTTAATTCCTATAGTCTTCCGATTTATTACAAAACTTTCCTGGGATCTGTTCTGGTCCTGGAAAGTCCAGCATGATCTGGTGACTTTCACACTCAAACATGCCTGGTTCAACTCAACAGTCAGTTACTAGTAATGTGTTATAGCAAGGAATTCTATTGTGCTGGACTCCAACTCTAATAACTGTGTTAACAGAAGTTACTACATTTTACGAGCAGTCTGAAGATTTTTGAACTCCATCCCTATAAGACCAGAAGTGAGGAGCCCTGCTGAAGTTCAAAGAGGCAAAATGATTGCTGGTTAATTACTTCTATTACACATCACAAAGGAATTATTTACACATCACAAAGGAATACAGCTGTTAAATGGAGAAAATGGCAACATACTTGTAACCATGCTGACTCTAACCTTTAAAGGCTGTATCACATGCCAATACCAACAAAAACATCCACACCTAAGAAACCGGTCACGCCTACTTAACGCTTAATTTCTCAAATGATGAAGCGAGCCCCAACACATCTCGGTCTTGAAGGTTTATCTGCTCATCAATCAACGGACTGCACTTCAGGAATGTCTCATCCTATAAGTTGCCTGTGTATTTTTTCTGCAAACAGAACTTGTTCAGCCAGATAACTGCTCTGGATTAACAGACACTTCCTGGTGCCAATGGACACCAATGATATGCTCTGATCAGGTGTCTTCAAGGACTTCAGGCTGGACTGACTATTTAGGGTTTCTCTGTCACACCAATCTACGATCAGTAATTAAAGCCCACGTCTAAACCTTAACCACTGCAAGAGAGAAGCAGGAGCATGTCAAAAACATGCCAGGATAACTTCAACAAACTGCTAACTGAATTGGTGAGGGCAGCCATGACTTTTCCATTGATCTATTTTCTAGTTAAATTCTAATGGTTCAAAAAAATAACACATTGTGCCACATCATTGTTTTTTGTTCACATCTTGGAATTTCTGAAAGGGGGGGGGGGGTCAAAGGGTAACCCTCAAGGCCTTCTAGGCTGTAATGATTGCTGAAAACTAAAAATAAGTAAATAAATACGTTTTAGTTCTCAGAAATTAATGTGTCTCTGACTGAATATAAGCAGTAGCCTCATAAATCAGCTGATAAAAATGGAAAACAGTGGCAGCAGCTCTACAAGCCTCTCTACTTAAAGGATCGCTGTCAAACTACTTCAGGTTAAAATATGGATGCTAATATCGGTCACAAGCTTAAGGTAAACACAATGTCTTTTAGAAGCTTCCAAGTCTGTGCTTAATCTGCAATGACGTTTACTACTAGAATCCCACAGATTTATTGTAGACGTGGGTTTTTTCTCAGTTTTTGACCAAAGTTTGGCATTTCTATCCCAAATTAATGGCCTTGCTCGAACACTCATGTTTTACCACTGTTATTGTTCATTGTTATTGTTCAGATCAATAATTAGTTTGTCTTAAAAAAAAAAGCTGGTCTACTTGATTAATCAATAAAACCAGCAGCTCCTTTGATTTAAGCAACAGACCACGAGAGGGAGTGCATTACTGCGAAATGACACCACGGCTGTGATGTTTTTATGTTCGCAGTTGCTTCCGCCAAATCGGCACCGTAACGAGCTCCACTCACTCACTACACAGCTGGCAGTTCGTTCTCCAGCTCCTTACACTAAATTCCCAAACTATTATCACCACTGAGCAGCTTTTTGTTTTTTATTGGGTCAGTTTTATGGCTCAGTCTGATTTGGTCAGACTCTGAAGATCAGACTATGCATTTGGTGAATGGAACTGGGTTAATTTCTGGCTGAATCCAGGTTGTTTAGCAGTTCTTCCGTCACAGCTGCCAACTGAAAAGCTGCTCAGTGGTGATGACAGTTTGGGAACGTAGTGTAGTCTCATCTTCAGAGTCGGACCAAATTGGCTGTCGGTCAAATGTGATCTTAAGTGTCTGTTTTCTGTTTGTGACAAAGTAAGAAGTAAAAATGTTCAAATGGCTTGAGCGTCTCCTATCAAAGTCATTACTTAGCAACAGCATCTCAGCAGAGTTATACAGTGTTTGTGGAAAAAACTGATGTTATGGCGAAATAACAGCGCAGTTAGAACGCTTCTCAACAATCACCTTGTGTGCCCGGAACTAACTGCTAAATAATACTAATATAATCAACAGTGAAAGCCCAGCACACGTTTTCTTACTTCTCTGCATCCTTACACAAGCAAATCTTTCAGATTTTGATTACCTGCTGCATCTCCTTAGCTGTGACCTTTGGCCAATCTTCTAACTGCCCTGCCCACTGCCAATTTAACACTAAACACACAGCAAGCTGACCTAACTGCGATCACTCAGCTGGTTCCATTTGCTATAAATAGACAATGAGTTGCATTACAATGCTGTGTCTTTAAAGCCCAGATTGAAGGTTATATGTTCATGTTCATGTTTTAAGTGTGTTCAGACGCATTCTCTGCTCTCTAGCCTTCTCTCTCTCTTTCTCTCTCTGCGTGATACGCATGGCCAATCTGAGGCCCTTAATTTAACCGTTACTGGTCAAAGCTGTCAGCTGGCAGGCCTCACTGTAAAAACAGCGTCTCATCAGAGCAGAACGAGGTCATGGACCTGCCCTGCATGAACACACCCCCAGCATATGTAGGATCATATCTCCCTCTGCGTTTCTCAGATCACACCAAACACAGCATCCATACCGGTAGAAATCCAAGTCTAATCTTCCAGTGCTTAGAACAGAAGAACGATTTGGAGAATGTTCAGGTCTGCTCTCTCTGTCCTGCTGGTTCACATTTGTGCAGGTAAGTGACCCATATCAGTCACACCTCTGGCCTGAAAGGACCAGCATGTGCACATTTTTTTCAAATCTGCCACTGCTAAACCACTGCCCACAATGAATGATGACTACAGTGATATGTGCATGCCAGTGAAGTGTGATGCAAAAAAATGTTGACATACCCAGGTATAGGAGACCAATCTGACTACATATGAAAGTGGTACAAACATGATTTGAAAAAGGTCAGATTATTGTGTTCACATTTAGACAAAAAAAATGGATGTACACCACTTCAATCATGCAATTTTGCATTTTATGATTAGATCTTAGCAGAGATACATGTGAACTTTTTTATACATGTGAACCCAATTTTAACTGTACTTGACCATATCCAAATGTTACATATAAAAATAGGAAAGGTTTACTAGTCATTTTGGTAGGAAATAAAAAGACAATATTTGCTTTGTAGCCATTGCAACCCCTGCATCTGATCACCACTACTGAAACAAAAACAAGTTTCTTTACAAACCACGTCACATCAAAACTTTTGGAATGATTTTAATTACATCTCAATGATTTAACTTTCTGAACATAAACGTTCAAAATCAGTGGAATTCCAGTCGACCCATTGGGGATGACCAATTGCCCTGACACAGGGAAGCATCAGGGTGAAAAGTTGAAAAGAATAATGTGACGATCCTCTTTGCGTCAGCAGGGGTGAGATAGAGCATCGGATGGAGAGGCAGCCAGTACGATCAAGCAGATAATGAATAATGGTCTGCACCTGTGTGCGGTTGAAAAATGCACATTAGTAGGCTGCCTTTAATCAGGTGGCTGTCAGAGACTGATGAGAGAGGACCCCCAGTACAGAGCCAGAGACTGAAAAGTCCAGAGTACCAAAGAAACATAAGCTGCATCTAAAACTACTGTGTACCATTTTTTTTGCATACTTTTTAGTACGGCGGTATGTGGTGTTGGATGCAGTCATTGTGCCTTTCCATTTCATAACACTATTGTGTGGGTTAATTTCCATCCAAACATCTCGGCGCACCCCACGCATCAGTTTTGAACCATTTTCCCTTCAAACCACTCTCACAAAGAAAAGGAAGTGCCATGAGAGCAGCTCATCCTTCACCCTAATTACTGCAGAACTTGCACTGCACCTCCACTTATCTCCATAGAACTTGCTCCTCATTGCCACCTAAACAGTACTTACTAAACACAAATAGAAGCGAGCATGCTGAATGGGCTTACAGCTGCTCCCCTGGGCAGCCTGATTGCATCAGAGGTGAGTCCTGGTGAGTCTGCAGGTGACTCAGAGTGGACGCTGCTGCTTGCAGCAGCCTGGGCAGCAATAACTGGGAAAGAAACAGACTTCACCAGGGTGTACATGGGGAGCGTCACATAAGGCAAACAGTAGGATTACAGATCCAGATAAACCTTTCTCGAGGGACAATGTCAGGATAAGGGCAGAAAGTCGCATCTTCATAGTTATTTTTGAAAGTATATTTAATTTAAAAAAAAAAAATTGTTACTGCAAAACAAAAGTCGATGCATTTAACCTCAAAAAAGTTCTTTGGTGAGTTCCTGTGTAGGATCTCTCATCTATTTAGAGCAGAGACACAGAGGCCCAAATCTGACATTCTTCTGCATGGAAAGGCTACATGCACCTTCACATGCAGTGTCGAAAAGAGGGCAAAATACAGGGCAGCCAATCAAAACAGAGACATGATCTCAAAATCAGCCTATTTAATTCTAAAGAAAGACTGGAAAAACAAAAATGACTTTTTTCTCCATAAGAAGGGCCTCAGGAAATAAATCAAATTCAGGAACAGGATAGTTTTAAATCAAGGCAGCTGAGATACTCTCATTTTCTGTCATATTGTTTTCAGTCCCCACCTGATCAGAGGAAGGCCTCATCATCAGCCTGCAGGTAAGCAGTCAGAACTCTACTTTTAAGACTGTACTCAATACAACCTATAAGGTGGTAATAAAAACAGAGCTAAATAGAGCTGCTCTGAGGTCAAAGACTGAGTTAAAACCTCACCCAGAATTATTCTGCACTATGTCTGCTTTCAGAAGCTTTCCAAAGCTTACACGCTATCGAGTTGCATCATGCCTATTAAGACGATTCCCTCTCACAGCCTATACGGGCCAGAATTATGTATCTGTACCAACTTTGCCAGCCATTGTAACAGAGAGTACAACACGTGGTAGCTCCACACTCTCAATCCACCTCACTTTGCAAATTCAGGACAAAAAGCTGTGCCCAGCAGAGCACACACACACACACACACACACCGGTCCGCGTTGGGAGAACGAAAGCACACACACAGACCTAGAGAAAGAGCCCAGAGATCTCTACTATAAATAGTAAAAGCAGCCTCGCCAATGTGGGACGCTGAAACTCGCCTCTGCATCCCAGCCAAAATTTGGGGAGCCAAACCTGTACATAAATGCTGCTTTTCTGGTAGAGTTTGAGCACAACTACACCAGACACACCAGATAAGCCTGGACAGGTTAGCTGCACAAGCCTCGTACGAACTTCGGCTGGAGTATGAAGCATTTAGAGCTCATGGCAGAAAGAAAAGGCTGCTGTTCGTCATTTCTGAAGACAACATTTGAACGGCAATGCCAGCACTCACCCCATAAGCCAATCCATAGTGGCTGAAAAGGCTGAAAAGGGGTGAAACCCAACGGAGAGCTGGCCTTCCCCCTCTTCTTTTATCTTATCTCAGCCCGAGCCAGCTGTCTGCCTCCGTCTCGGCCAGAAAAGGTCGCTCGTCGGCTCCAAAGGCTGGCCAAGTGCCGTGTTCCTTGCTGTTGAAGTTAAATGTGACCGGCGGAAAGTGAGAGGTGACGGAGCTGCAGCCGAGTCCTCAAGCGCCGCATTGACTTTGCCGTTTTCGCCAGGAGGGTAAAGCGGGAGGATTTGTGTTTTTTTCACCCACTTTCTCCCGTCAGAGGCGGTCCCGAGCGGTCGTCTGATCGCAAGCCGACTCTTCGGTCATCCAAAAATCATCCCCAAGGAGCAGCAAAGATCGTGGAGGCGGTATTTTGGTGTTTTTGAGGTCCTTTTTAAGGTTGCAGTGAGAGCTACTGCTGCCGCTAAAGAGCTCTGCCATATACAGGAAATCCGGAAGTAAACACGGGTCCGGCGCCGCGGATGTGGCGCATAGCCTGATGGTATTTGTAGTTTTAATAGTTTGTGTACTTTTTATCAACGATTTGATTGCGAGGATTTTCTTTCGTTTATATTAGTTTAGATATTAATCGTAATTAACGATTTATTAATACGTTGTTTGGCGTCTTGGCAGGGAAGAACCAGAGAAGGCCACAATTTCTGCTTTGGAAATGCTCTTTTTATTGAACAAGGCAGCAAAGGCCACTGAAATACAGCCGGAAGGTCTTTGCATAACAAGCCTCTAAACTCCCTTTCTGTAACTGGCAGCCGCCACAATAGATAATCAATTCAATTTTACTGTACTCTGTACAGCCGACATGGCCCTAAAGCAGAAATGTGGGTTGAACCATCTAATGGGTGTTGCTGAGGGAGACAGTGGCAGGAGAAAGTCCATGAGTGCTTGTAGAAGAAACATCAAGACCAAAAAGGAGAAACGTAAAGATCTTTGTGAAGAAACATTAAGAGGGACCAAAATTTAGAAGGATAAAACCTTTAAAACCATGAGGAAGAAACACTGACTGGAAACAAGAGCCTGTTTACATTTACATTAACATGGATCATCACCAGCATCATTATATGGATAAACTTTGGTCAGATTCCATTGACACTTTTCAGTAATATGTGACCAGAGCAGATGCAATTGTACTTTTTCAGCATACAAAGCAAACCAGTGTCAACTCATATGCCTCTTTCATTTTATTTTTGTTTACCCCCCCACCCCAAAAAAATTAATGTTAATTCTTTCATCTGCTAGTCAGCAGACAGCAGGCTCTATTCATGTGCACGTTCCATTTACGCTTATGATAAATGTGCTCAAGATCCATCTCTGACGACCTCCGAATGTGAATTGATCCAATCATAATCCGTCTCATCTTGGGAGTGTTTACACCTGGCTTTTCAGGCAGTCAAGTGAAATGCAAATGTAATCCGATCACCAAAAACACACGTTAATGCAATATATAAACAGGCCCCGTGACTCAAAACCTAAGAGCACGACATAGATATGGTGAAAGGAACCAAGACTCAAAAGAAGAGTCCTAGGAGCATGAAACATGGAGAGAAAGCAAGACACAAAAGGAAGAACTCCCTAAAAAACATGATGAAGAAACACTGAGAGCAACCAAGACTGAAAAGGAAAACCTCCCTAAGAGCGTACAGAAGAAACACTGAGAGGAACCAAGACTGAAAAGAAAACCTCCCTAAGAGCATAGAGAAGAAACACTGAGAGGAACCATGACTGAAAAAGAAAACCTCCCTAAGAGTGTACAGAAGAAACACTGAGAGGAACCAAGACTGAAAAGGAAAACCTCCTTAAGAGCGTACAGAAGAAACACTGAGAGGAACCAAGACTGAAAAGGAAAACCTCCCTAAGAGCATACAGAAAAAACACTGAGAGGAACCAAGACTGAAAAGGAAAACCTCCCTAAGAGTGTACAGAAGAAACACTGAGAGGAACCAAGACTGAAAATGAAAACCTCCCTAAGAGCATACAGAAGAAACACTGAGAGGAACCAAGAATCAAAACTTAAGAGCACGATGAAGAAATATGAGGAGGAAACCAAGACTCAAAATTAAAAACTCCCTATATAAAGTGTGCAGAAGAATGACAGAGGAACCAAGAACCTGGCTTACAAGGTTGAGGGAGAAACACTGAGAGGATCCAAGCATCAAAAGGTGAATCCATCCAACCTCTGCCCTGCATACTGTGGTGTTCTCCATGCTCCAACATACTTAGTTCACCTTTTTAATTCATTAGTTAGAAGTGGGGTGTTTGAAGCAGGGGAAACTCTAAAATAAGCAGGGCAGTGATCCTCTAGGACCAAGATTGAGAGCCTCAACATCAATACATAAGTCTAGGGGGATCATTTTTAACTCCCCTGTCACCCACCAGAGGGCGCTGATTGTATACAAAAGAAAATCTCATTCTTGAGAGAACTTTTTTTTACCTATTTATCTCACTAAAAGTGAACATATATAAACTTCATCACACATAAAGAAAATGATATAGATAAATGGACTAGGGCATTGAAAAATTGTAGAAGTGTGCTAAGATTTATTGTGTGTCTCAGACAAAGAGGACTAAACATCTATGTTATGGGAGGGCATATTTAGGTTGTGGCACAAAGGTGGTGTGAAATGTAGCATGCTTTTTTTTTTTCTTTTTTTTTTTTTACATAGATACGTTCTAGTAGAACATGCTTTTAATCGTGTTCTTTTAATCTCAGAAAAGCAATGAGACCAATGTTTTACATTTTGTATGACATAAAAGTAACTTTTAAAACTGTTTTCCTCATTACTCAGTTGTGCATGTACATCTCATAATTCATAGCTGTACATAGCTTCATCATCTTCTTGGTGGCTGTACTAGAGTACTACATATAAACAACTTACAGTGAGAGCTAATCAAGCTAAAATACAGCCTTCACACAGGTTAAGTTATAACACAGTGTTACAACCCAGCGTCCTAAAGTAAACAATGAGAAAAATCCATATCCTCCTCATATGAATGCAACAGTTTTTTATTTGATTCATCAAAAACGTACACAGAAATATTATTTTCTTTTTTTATTATTTTATATTTGCTCTCACTTTGTGGTCAAGAACACATTTCCCACATTTGGCAAAGCCTCTTTCTGCTAATCATATTTTAATTATAATCATATCTGATTAATCATCATCATATTTTTGAGAAATATGTATGTATGTATTTAATTTGTAAAGCTTGTATTGAATTAGTAAGAAGAGGAAAGTTTGTGAGCAAGTCTATGTTGGTTTGACAAAGTCATTGTTATGGAATCCTTGGTGGTTGTTCAGGTGTTGCTATGTTCTCCCAGGTGGTTGCTAAGGTGTTGCTAGTTCATTTGCTGTAGAATCTCAGACAGTTGCTAAAGTGTTGCTAGGCCCTTACTGTGGTATCCCTAGCTGATTGCCAAGGTATTACTCAGCAACTGCTATGATATCCCATTTGGCTGCTAAGGTGTTCCTAGGCCATTGCTATGTTACGCTAGATGGTTGCCAAGGTATTACTAAACGGCTGCTATGGTATTCCAGGTGGATGCTAAGGTGTTTTTAGGCAATTGCCATATTATTTTAGCTGGTTGCCAAAGTATTTGCTATGGTATTCCAGGTGGTTGCTAAAATAATTTCTAGAATAAGACGTTTTAGCATTTGTTGCAACAAGCCTCTTCATTTGCAACTATTAACCTCACTTATGGGATTAGGTTTGGCATTTTGCAGTCATGCCACCTTTGGCTGAATTCTTCATAAATTGTAGGAGCTGGAAACAAAGTTTATGGTTCTATTTGTGGTATAGATGTGTAGGGTTGTTGTACAAACCAAGTATCCTCCTCAAATATGTCTGAAACTATATTGCAAAAATCAAAATGTGTTGTGACCAACTCTCTCTTACTGAAATCTAGATATATTTAGGTACATAGCCTATTTGGGGTCTTATTTATGGACAGTAACACATTCTGAAGTTTATTCTACTATTAAAAATAAATACATGATTGAAAACATTTAAAATGGGCCTATGCAAGTAGTAGTTTTATAAATGTATTTACTAATGTCCTCATTTATTAGTCTTTGGTTAAGGATTTCTGCCATCTCATGTAAAACCTGCATTGTTGGTGGTGTCTGACTCATGGTCTACACACTTAATCTATCTTCATAGTATTCATAGTATGGAATTTTATTTGCAGCGGTGTAGATGCGCCCATATCTCTAGCAAGATAACAGAATGATTTCAAAACTACTTGGAATGTGCTTGTAGATCTGCTCCACAGGCGCTCTTATCAATTTCTCTGAGTTCTAGCTTCCAGATTGCATTGCTCACCTCCATTTGACCTCCATAAGAAGACTGAAATACTGAAAGATCCCGGCAAGATGATGGCAGAGGGCTCGTCATGCCTTTTTTTTACTTTCTGTGGGTGCGATGACACTGCAGTGTTGGTGCCAGACTGGCGCTCATCTCTTACTGAAGCACTCCGAAGTCTCTGTGCTGCCGGAGCTGAAATGACACCTACAGGCCAGACAAGGTCGTCCTGATCGATTGGAAAACATCTGAGCCTGCTGCCGGAGCTTTCCGTACCAGCTCAGCTCAATCAGAGCCATGACCTCACCTACCCACTTCCGATCCCTTCTGATGTCCCGTCTCCATGCCTGCCGTGCATCTGTGTGTGCAAAGGGTTTATAAAGCATATTTATCACAACAGTAGTCAACCAAAGTACACAAATGAATCTGTGGTGTCAAAATTCATGTGTTAATAATGCGTTAATGCGATTCGTAATTATAACTGCTATTTTTTTTTGTAGAGCCGTTTTTTTTGTAATTTGACCCTCTGAACCATCAGTATTTTCAGTCTCAAGTCCCATTTTAGTCCATTTTGAAGTATAATGATTTTTTAAATTTGTCTGATTATCTGTTGTTTTGCATGAAACAGATTTAAAGAAAATTGTCTTTAGACAGAGCTGTCTGTAGGGCTGTGTTTCACTTGCACTGTGAGCATAGAGAGCAAAATACAGTTAACTCTTGGACCCCCTGAATGTCTCAAAATCAAAATGATGTGAAAATGAAAGGAAAATGTCTTTGTTTAGCTGCTTCACCCGCAATCCTCAAGCTTTGGTTTTCAGAATTCTTAACCAACAAGAGATGCAGCACTGGTCTGCCTCAGGGTGGCCCTGTAGCAAACTGGTTCACTCAATTGGTCTTTCGTACCCTATGACCTGTAACTGTGCCTGGGATACCTCTGAAAAACTTTACAATATGCTGTTGCGTATTTGTCAGTTTGAAAACTTGGCCAATTTCCCAAGATACTGGTTGAGAGAATGAATTATTAGCCATTCCTCAAACCAAAAGCCAATGATGAGAAGATCTCAGTTAATGTGTGGAAGAGCCCATTACCAAACTAGAAAAGAGCGTTTCTAGAAGAAGAATTGTTAGACCAAATAATTCATTACCACTGAAGCTAGCATCATGCCGCCATGGTAAGTTAGCAGCCAGCCAAATCTTGGATAGCCAGCTAACATTAGACTGCCAGGGGGTGTTTGGCAGACTGGTGAGCACCCACATTGTGGCATGGCAAAATGTCAAATGTACAGTGCAAGTCATCAAAGAACATTTTCTGAAATCACAGTGTATATCAGGTTTTAGTGGACATTCAACCATAGCTCAACCAGCCAATGAAAAGTCTCCAAAAAACCATAAAACTCAGCAAGTGAGGTCCTCGGATGTGTTAGCCTTGGATATCATTCCTGCTTGTGATGAAGACACCGTTGTTGAAATGGACAGATGAGGAGCACAGCTGTACAGAAATGGCCTGGAGCAAATCGGTATTGGCACCTACCAAAAATCATGTACACATAATCATGTTTGGTTGGTTAGTGTAGTGGTTAACACATCTGCCTTCTACGCTGTAGAGTGGGGTTTAATCCCCACCTGGGTAAGCACCCTACACTAAACCAATAAGAGTCCTTGGGCAAGACGCCTAACACCACCTTCGCCTACCTATGTAAAATGATCAAACTGTAAGTCACTCTGGATAAGAGCGTCTGCCAAATGCCATAAATGTAAATGTACTCTAAAAAATTGGTATCACAGTGATTTGAATGGTAGTTCCACTATTTTATGTGGAATTTAATTTTTAAATTGAAATGAAATTTAAATCTAATTATGTAACTCTACAGCATATTAAAGACTTGTTTTATTTGTATATTTTGTTTCGTTTTGTAATTCGTCTGTAGTTCTTTGGCTGCTCATGTAAACTACACTGTAAAAGTGAATCAGGGCAGAAGAATTTAGTTTTTGAGGTTTGAATTGATGATATTATATTGATATTGCTCATCAAACCTCATCTTTATTTTTTTACAGTGAATGAAAAAAAACTCATGGCCCGAAATGGACCATCCACCATGAACAAAATAAGTCCAGTAGTGACCTCTTTTATACACCTGGGCAGGACTTCAGCAGGGACATTCAGATGGGAATCAGTTGTGATTGGACTATTTAGATACATTCAATTAGTTTATCTCCATAAGCATTATCATTTTGTGGGCTTTGATTCTTGTCTGATATTGTGTTATTATTATTGATTTAGCAAATTGATGTCCAGTATATTTCATGTTAGGTTCTGGAGATGTGTAACAGTTTTGTAATAGTGTACACAAGCATTTCCAAGCTGAGCTATAGAAACACACAGTTTTACTAAAGGCTGTGACTGCGTGAGAAAAGTAATGAAAGAATTTTGAAACTTGTGGTCACTGAATGCATTCTATATTTATGCTTTGGTTCAAACAGCGTCATATTACACTCTCAGAAATAAAGGTGCGAAACTGTCACTGGGGCAGTACCTCTCATCACTGGGATGGTTTAGTCAAGGAACCTAACTGTACCATAATCCACTGAAATTATACTTTTGAAACAGTATTAATTCCACACACTCCTCTCACCTCCAGCCTTTTTATTTTCTTGTTCTGTTTAGCTTATTGGAGGTGCACAATTGGACCTTAAAACCACTGTTGTACCTTTGAGGGAACATTTACATTGTTTGCACCTTCATGAATGAAAAATGTACCAGCATTCTAACATTGTAACTGTGTGAAGAGTTTAGATAAAGAGAACTCAGTGCTGAAAATGTTTGTTAGCAATTGAAAAAACTATGAGCAAACAAAACCTAGATCAGTCTCAGAGAAGTGGAAACATGCAGCCTCTGTTGCTCTCACTGGACATCAGTGATGAGAGCTTGAAGTGATTATAGAAATCAGGTGAAATCAGATTTGTGAAAATATTATCGAGTTATTGAAAGTAAGTGTTGTTTATTTCATTCTCTCATATACAGTAGCTATTAAAATGGGCTGCTTTTATAAAGAAGTATAAGACAAATTGTGATGAACTACACAAAATAACATGATTAACTGTGATTCCTTACACATACACACAAACTACATGCACACAAAGCATACACACATACCCACACACACATAAACTACACACAGTGTGCGTGTAGTTTGCTGCAGAGTCTGTTTACGTCCCGTTTGTTTAACTTACTATCACTTTGCCGACAATCTTTGCCTACAACTGTATATTATGGTACAGAATGCCTGAAATATACAGAAGCCTTGATGTAAAGAAGTGTGTGTTAAGCCCTGTGTTAAAAGCAATGCTCAGTGTTAGGCTCTTCCACAGCACCTGCACTGCGGCTACCAAGGCGTATAACCTGTAGCCTCTTCACGCAGGCTCACCAGTGGGGTAAATGCTTAAGCACTTAAAAAAACCTGATTTGTAATTAAAATAATAAAGATATCACCATGTCTGCTTTTATGGTAGTAGAGGTTCTATCCCAATGAGAAAAGTTTCCACAGTGGCTTTATTGACTAGCATTTAAGATTATGTCTCACTGGTAGCTCTTTACAGGCTGCTCAGCCTCCTATTAAATACCATATACCCCAATGTTGAAATGCAATAACCAGATTAAATGAAAAAATACTGTATATTTACAGTTAAAGTAAACAAATTGTTGAGTTCACAACTGGCAAGTCCCAATAGCATTTTTAAGCAACTGATGTAAATAAGTAAATTATGAGCGAGTTCTGACGCATACATATCCCATACAAACAGCTACTCTATGTTCAAATAGATATTTTATTATTTACATAAAATGCTCCAACAGTGCAATGCTGTACAGACGGCGCCTTCTGATGCATGTCTATACATCCTGACAAAAGCTGAACTGTACTGCCATTACTTATTCATAAACAGTGCTGTTGTGCAAGAGACCATTAAAGGACATAAGGGTTGAGAAAGCATTACATTGCACGCTCATGCATAATAAATGGGATAGGGGGCTATCACTCTTTGCTTTGGCTGCAAAAATAGGTCCCATGATTGAACTTGGGTGACTTTGTGGGCAGGAAAGGACAGAGACACCCAGGGAGGAACCAGAGGAAAATAAATAAATAAATAAATAAGTAAAATCTATCTATCTATCTATCTATCTATCTATCTATCTATCTATCTATCTATCTATACTGAAAATAATGAATTGGTGTAATTTAAATGCATACACTATATAAGTACAGTAATATGCAAAAGTTAATTTTCAAAGTGAAAATAAATTAAAGCTACACTATGTAAGATTTGGGGATCTCTGGTCAAAAAGCACAATTGTATACTATGTGTGGTACAACAGAACTCTTGTTCTGTGTTCTTCAGAACTCTTTGCTGGAAGAGTATTCAAAGAGAACTCCAGTCAAAACTTGAAGGAAGTTTCTTCTGAAGATGTGAATGAATTTTCTACTATTGTCATCATATGACGCTGATTTTGCATTTGAGATCTAAACGTCGAACTGGACTTTCTTTTTGAGCTTGTATGTGTGACGTTAATACATAAAGATGTCAGACGTGGTCTGAACACCTCCCACAAACTCGACCCAACATGACTTCTAAATTATTATCGTATGTTTCACAGGGCGACTTGCAGTAGTGTACACGTCTACTGGGTCTACAGAGTCAGTAATGCTATAACATTAACATAAAAAACTCATATCATTTTGGTCTGTTGAAAAAGTAAGTACACTCCTGGCTTCAGTCTACCAGCTCCTGACATTTACTGGCATAGATTTTTGCCCATAGTGCCATGCATTACTCTTTTTCGTGCAATGTTTCAAGGGCTTCTTGTATGTACAAGGTTTCTAATCCCCATTGCAACATGGGATTCAAATCTGGGGTTTGATTAGGCCATTACATGACCCTCCTTTTCTTTCTTTTGAGCAATTCCTAGGTGGACTTACTTCTATGTTTGGGATCATTATCCTGCTGGAAGGTCCACTTCTTCGGTTTCATTTTTTACAGATGGTCTCAGAATGTCCTATAGAACTCTCTGGTATGAAAAGGAAGTCATAGTTGTTTTTATGATTGCAAGTTGGCCAGGCCCTGAGGTAGCTAAGCAGCCCCAAAAGATAGCGTTTCCACCGTCATGCCTTACAGCTAGTATGAAGTTCTTCTGAACAAATGCTTTCTTTGGTTTTTGCCAAACAGGGATTTTGGTACTCTGGCCAAACAACATGTTTGACTCATCTGTCAATGGCACATTGTTACAGAAGTCCTGGTCCATGCCTAGATGCTGATTAGGAAACTTGAGTTTTACCCTGGCCCTGCCTTCTGCCCAATGACCGCTGGGATAGGTTCCAGCACCCCCCACCCCCGCAACCCTGAGGGAGAAGCGGCATAGACAATGTGTTTGTGTGTGTGTGTGTGTGTGAGTCTTGCCCTAATGTTCTTTTTAGACAGGAAAGGCTTTCTCCTGGTGCACCTCACATGTAGGTCAAAGTTGTGCGGCCTTGTTCTAATGGTAGCTACATGCACTTTGACATCCACAGTGCAAGAGCTACCTGCAGATCCTGTGATGAAATTTTGGACTTCATTCTGGGGTTACATTCAGAGGAGTGGCTTGGTCTGGACAAGATGGCAGTTGCTTTAAATCTTCTCCACTTGTAGATGATCTTTCAGAGAGTAGAATCATTGCTTCTCAGAGAGCTCTTTTGATACAAGAAGTTCTCTAATGGTGTCCTAATCATTTGCATCTGGTTAAGTACACCTGATTTCAATTTGACATGTTTGAAGTCGTGATATATGTAGAGATGTACTTACTTTTTCCATGTAAAAACAATTCACTGCTGTTTATTTCAGTTTTAATCACCTTTATCTGTCAACACTGTTTAACCTTTGTGTGGTGTTCATGTTTTCGTTACTCAGCCAACGTTACCCTCCGCGTTATTAGGTTTTTAAATCAATACAGCCCTAACCATTTATGTGAAAATACCAGATTACTTTATCCCCGTTACCAGCAATAAATACAGCATATAGTATTTACCATTTACCATTAATATTTACCATTTTCCTCTGTTACCTCTGTTTACCTCTATAAACAATAGCGCTATCCATTTTTTGTGATAAAAAGGAAATTAATATCAACATAAGGGGGAAAGGGGACGTTTATTTTTCTAAGAAAATAAACATATTTATATTAGTCTGAAAAACATCAGCACCACTGAACAGATACAGTATCCACATCAGTCTACACAAGACACTAGCCCCATTCAACACAACTCACGCCAGCCTACACAACAAATGGGGGTCAGAGTTTTACTGTGTGTGTGTTGCATATGTGTGTCTTGCGCATGATGATGCATGTATGCTGTGTCCTTCTGTCCATATAGGGTCCACACACCTCACAGCACTTCTTTTTGCTGCTAGTGGCCACAACCTAGAATGATGAAATTACTTTGGTCAGGGATTTTTCTCATCTTTCTCTCTCTTTCTGTCTCTCTGTCTGTATCTCTGTCGTTCTCTCTCTCTCTCTCAAATATATATATATATATATATATATATATATATATATATATATATATATATCTCACACTTACTTCAACTTCTGCAGATGGTTGCTCTGTGGGCTGAAGGGACACCAGCCCTCCTCCTCCTGAATCCTACACAGGATGGCTATAGAAGCTGGGCCTCTTGGGATGTGTTGTCACTTCTGGATTTCTCACCAGCATCACTAGCAAGCCATATCGGAGGTGGACAGATTGAAGAGACAGAGCACCTTCACACTTTTCTGTGAACCTTTCTGTAGGGTGAAGTCCATGAAAATGTGTTTGTTCATATGTTCTTCACAGAAGTTTGAGGTTGAAATTTTTCTTTTGGTAAACGTTGAAAACGGGTTATCCAAACACCACACAATGGTTAAATAAAGACTTCATACCCTTACCTCAAAAAAAAAGTTTTCATAGGGTGCACTCACTGCTTCATTTGAGTGTATATATTATTTTCTTTAGAATGAATCTGTACATTTGAATCAAGTAAATCAATGAACCAGGCTATCAGGATGCTCAACTCTCTCCCCTTCTGACACCCCCCCCCCTTCTATTTTTCTACAATTAATGTTTCTTTTTACAATTAGTGTTTAATGTTTTTAGTGTCTATTTTACCTGTTTACCGTCTATTTAAAGTTATTGTTATACCACGGGGTCTGAGAGTAATGCAGTTTCAGTACACTGTATGTCCTGTACATACTGTAGTATTGACAATAAAGCTGACTTCACTTCACTTTTTTCAATGGACTAATCAATATATTGAAGGTTAGGGTTGCAGCTTCTGTGCACTAGAAAGAAGTGGTAGCAGTGCTTAATTGTTATGCAGCAATGTAATTAATTTCCTGTATCATCTTGCAGAGTGCAGAGCATAAAATGGATGTGTGCATCTTTGTGCTTTGAGAAGACTGAGCGATCATGAAAGCACATGTGTGAGGTAAGTGATAATGCTCCCTCAGCGAAGCCAATGTTAAGGAGCACAGCGAAAGACCAAATTTTCGAGTGATACAATCATGTTAGCGGACATTTCTCTTTATTGATCGAATGCAGATCAATTCGCTCCAACACCTCCATCACATTCGTGCACCAGCCTCATTTTCTCGTCCCTCGATAGATGACGTAGAGGAGAAAAGTCGGACGCTGAATGGAGGTTATGCAAGCTCTGGAGGATGGGCAAGGGGAAAAGGGGGACGAGAAATACTGTTTATTTTTAAGGCTGCGTTAGTCACTTGCTCTAGATCATGGAAAGGAGAGAGACTCTGCTGGTGACGTAACGGTTTTTAACAGTTTCCATATATAAGGTCTGGATCCAGGCGCCAGGCCGCCACATAACACATCCACGTCTGGTTACAATCAACTGCTTTCTTTCTCTGCTGCTCTGCCACTCTCACGCACAGGCTTGCACTCACACACACTCTCACACACAGTCACTGTTATACCCACTTACTTTTAAACGTGCAGCCAAATGGGTTATTCCATGCAAACTCACCTAGCATTTTATTTATTTATTTATTTATTTATTTTCTGCTCATCTTCCTCATCTTCCAAAGACTTATATTTAATTCATACAACTATGCAGAAATAAATAAATAAAAAAAAGATGTTCAGGTTTTAAATTGCATCTTTTAAGCAACCTTGGGTTTGTGAAAGGCGCTATATAAATATAAGCAAAAGCAAGCAAAATTTATTTATATAGCGCTTTTTACAACAGGTGTTGTCACAAAGCAGCTTTACAGAACAATCAGTATTACAGAGAGAAGAGAAAAGAAGAGAGAAACTCCGGGTCCGAGCCCCCATGAGCAAGCCAGCGGCGACGGTGGCAAGGAAAAACTCCCTAAAAGAGGAAGAAACCTTGAGAGGAACCAAGACTCAGAAGGGGAACCCATCCTCCTATGGTCGACACCGGACAGCGAACATTATTAGTAAGAAGTATTATAGTAAAGTGGGAAAAGAAAGAGAGAGATCTGAGGGTGAGGACTGCACAGCGCTGTACAGCAAGAAGCTCAGTGGTGGTCAAACCGGTCCAGAAGGCTGGTGAGCAGCGGCACCAATCAAGGCAGTAGAGGCAACAGCATCAGGCGCACAGGATGGGCAGCTGATCAGCTCGGCAGAGAAAGGAGAAGAAAAAAAACAGAGTTAATACTGTAAAGAGTGGCTGACCACAGATTACAGTAAAACAGAGCATAGAGTGTAGACTCCAGCAGGTCTAGACCTGACAGGGAAGACTAATCACCAAATGCTTGACTGTACAAATAAGTTTTTAGCCTAGACTTAAAGATTGGGGCTGTGTCTGATTCCCGAACATTGGCAGGAAGATTATTCCAGAGCTGGGGGGCTTTGTATGAGAAAGCTCTCCCCCCTGATGTAGCTTTATTTATACTAGGTACCAGTAGTAGGCCAGCACCTTGTGATCTAAGTAGGCGTGATGGTTCATAGTAGGAGAGGAGCTCACTCAGGTACTGAGGGGCGAGTCCGTTTAGAGCTTTATAAGTCAGTAATAGAATTTTATATATAACTATATATAATATATTATATAACTTATTATCCATCCAGCCATCCATCCATTTTCTAAGCCGCTTCTCCGTCAGGGTCGCGGAGGGGTGCTGGAGCCTATCCCAGCAGTCTTCGGGCGGAAGGCAGGATACACCCTGGACAGGTCGCCAGTCCATCGCAGGGGTAATTTAGCACGTCCAAATGGTCTGACTGCATGTCTTTGGACTGTGGGAGGAAACCGGAGAACCTGGAGGAAACCCATGCAGACACGGGGAGAACATGCAAACTCCACACAGAGAGGACCCCGGTCACCCGGCCGGGGAATCGAACCCAGGCCCTCCTTGCTGTGATGCGACAGCGCTACCCACCACGCCACCGTGCCGCCAACTTATTATTATTATTATTATTATTATTATTATTTATATTTATATTATTATTATTATTATTATTATTATTATTATTTATATTATTATTATTATTATTATTATCTTACAGCAAGGGAATTTTTTTATATACCACCTTTTATACGCTGCTGTCATTCAAAATGATTCACAAATGAGAAAATGAAAGTCATTTCGATTGAGAGTCATTAAAAAAAAGTCAAGTAAAAGGGAATAAAAATGAAAAACAATAGATGTGAAAGAGACAATCTTAAATTAAAAATCAAATTAGAAATGAAATTGGGATAATTACAAATCTAATGAAACATTTGTGAATACACTCAATAAAGTGCAGAATAAAGTGCTGACAGATGATTCACTTGTGTGAAAGGCACACTTGAAAGCGTTAACTTGACATGTTTTCAGTCTGTTTTTATAAACTCTTACACTCACCTAAACGAGAATTCAAGCAATTAATTTAAAAAAATCTGCATAAGCCAGTTGCTGCAGTCACACTTGTTCAGAGTATGTTTTGCAAAGTAGTTCAGTGCAGAGGAGCCTTCCCACTCAGATTTCTTTAGGCTACGTTCAGGCGGCAAAATATTTTCCACAAAAATTCCGTGTCTGAACTGCAAGTTAGTGGAGCAGGCTGGATGGTAACGGGCAGGAAGTTCAACACCACAGCACCCTGAATGCATAGTGCTTGTTTTTGGAGGGGAAAGACCGGGTGGAATGCGAGTGAATTAACAGTTGTCTGAATATGAGCTGCATATATTTTAAATCTCAAGCGTGAGCAAAAATGTTGGTCCCACTTTATATTAATGGTCTCTAATAACTGGGTTAGTTACATGTGAATAACATGGAAGGATGTAACTACTAATGATTTAGGCACTGTTACAGCTGGATTGCAGGCGTACACCTTATGTAATTACACAAGTGTATCTAATAGTTGTAACAGCCCATTCTTTCTCATTTAATTATACAAGAGTTATAACATAAATCTAATTATATTTGTAATCAGACTGCAGCAGCAGTTTTTTTAGATTTCTTTTTCCAGCAGTAAAAGTAAGTATGCAACATACATAAAAACAATACTTGGGTCATTCCATGGAAATGGCACATTTTGAGTCCTCATCTCCTCTTTAGGTGTATTTTATCTACTGGGTCACAAAAATCTATATTTTAACAGCTTTACACATACATTGAAATATCTCCTTTAATACAGTGTATTTTTTTTTATTTGATCTTTATATGAGAACTTTGTTTATTTGTTTATTTTTGCTGACACCACCTATTTTTGTCATGTCCCTCATGGCCTTCAACGAAAGTATACTTAGAATATACCAAATACAACTATAAAAAAGTCCATATATTTTGATGTCAACCTAAACAACTGTCTGTGTTTAATTGTTTGTGATATTATTTTTCAAAATTAATTGATAATTATTTATTAAAATCACATTATTTAGTTCTGTACCTAAGTAACCCCTCAACCCCATAACACAAATGAATCTCCCCCACAAAAACAATGGTATGATCCATATGATCCATATACATCAAGAAGTGATATCACTCAAGTCTTTTGGACAACAGGACAGCAAAGACAGGCAAGTGGCTTCCTTCTTTTATTTAATTTTGGTCATTTATCTTGTGATATTGTGGTCGCCAAACTCAGTGACTCAACACCGTCACATGAAAAAAAGATAGAAAACTATTACTTATAAAAAAAGTTTTTTTTATTTCAAAACTATATGCTAATTCTGAATCTCATGCATGCCATGTGCTCTCTCTCTGGTATACAGCATGTAGAGCAGCGGCCATTTTGTGCAAAAATCACAACCCCGTCACACTCAACCCCGTTACATGTTTGACTGTGAGGTATACATATCAATGATACATTTAAGCAAAAAATTTGAAAATGTCAAAGTCCAATTTGAACCATTCTAGTGGAATGACCCACTTACTCTGTATCTGCCAGCAGCTTTCCTAACATTTCGCAAGCATTTATACTACTAGTGCTGTGACACTGTAACCAGTTTCAGCTTTAAACCCTTCTGGAATATGACAGTACAGCAGACGACCTCTTATCTTAAAATGTAACTTTTATGTCATTAATTTAATGTGGTGCATTAGCCCAAAGCAATGTCAATATTACCCCTCCATTATTTTGAAAATGACCCAGGAACTGTCCACTTATTTTAAAGTGTAACTTTAACATGACAGTACAGTAAAGTTCCTGTGTAGATGATATACTTATGTAATTACATGAGGCAAAACAGAAGTTGATACACATGTGTAACTACATAGGCTCGACTCCTGTAATCCATTTCTAACAGTGACTAAACTACAAGTAGGTACATCATTGTTGCATTTGTTATTCATGTGTAACTACATAGTTATTAGATACACTTACTATACAGTAGGACCAAAATGTCTTACTTCCTCGCATTCATTCTCCTGGTTAAATTTGACCTGCTCTTTTTTCTGATTGCCTTGTGAAAAGCGACGCGTGATGGGTGGAGGTTTTCCACTGAAGTTGAAATATTTCACCTCGATCCACAAGCAGAAAAAAAAACACATTCAACAGAATCCGCAGAATCCACGTCCTGCCGTAAGATATAATGCCATTTTGGGCACTGATCACAGCCTTACACTGATGGTTAGATGAGCAAGATTGCCCTCCTTCCCTTCTCTACCCCGCTATTACCCTTTGGCCTCCTTAAGGCCTGACTATGTTTGTTCTATGCACCACATTATTTGTAAGTCGCTTTGGATAAAAGCGTCTACTAAATGTAATGTAATGTAATGTAATGTAACAAGGGTCATGAAGTGTGCAACACAAACATAGTCATTTTTGTTTACTGTCCAAATCAACACATCATCTTACTCTTTTATATATAATTTTGAAAACTGTGAAATAATAATAGAGCAAAAAAAGTTTTCTGTGAATGCTGTTTAAAAAATGTCTGCTTTAATATCTCTAAAAAGTAGCTGTTCGATGTTGATTTATTTGCTGTTCTTCATTATGATTTCTCAAAGCTGTTGCATTTATTTCACATGCAAAGAACATGATCAGCCAAAAATTATGTAGATTAACTGGGTCCCAAACTGCACGCTGAATGAGCTTCTGCACTCATGAAGAAAAAATGTACAATGCATCCAACAATAAAGAAAGCATAATAAATCCTATATGCAGTGATAGAAAACACTGTATGACAAAAGACACTGTATCCCACCAAAAGCCTCTGGCTGCAGATTTAAACACGTTTAAGGGGCTCCAAATTCCTGAAATGGATTGATCACTAAGTTTGACAAGGTTAAACACTTTGGATGTCTGGTTCCTATCACCACTGTTAGGAACAGTTCGGACTTGTGAGTTTCTGAAGAACGAATAATTTCACATCAAACCACTCTGAATGACTGAATGAGGCCATTATTCCCCATGGAATTTAGTCCCTTGTTACAGTAGGAGGCATATTATTTAGTAATCTGAACTGCATCAATAAGCAAACTGACTTAAACTAAATTATTCTTAAGTTATAGTCGTGAAGAATATACATTTTAATTTACTGGTGATTCCTGGCCGTTTGAGAGGTCTGCTCTTAATGAAATTTGTACAGTGACCTGCCAGATCCTGGTTGAGTTACCATGCAATAAGATTAAGATTAAGTGACCCTTATTAGTCCCACAACTGGGAAATTTCACCTCCGCATTTAACCCATCCGTGAAGTGAAACAGGACATACACACTAGTGAGCACACACACACTGGGGGTCAGTAAGCACACTTGCCCAGGGCGGTGAGCAGCCCTGTCCGCAACACCCAGGGAGCAGTTGGAGGTTAGATGTCTTGCTCAAGGACACTGTTGGCTCTGAAGATCGAACTGGTGATCTTCTGGTCACGGGGCTGTTTCCCTAACCTCCAGCCCATGACCACCCTGCACTCCCCCAAACATTAGCACTGCATAAAAATATTCTGTTTTTCACTCAGCATATCTTTTAACTGGCTAATCTGGCCAATAAGAGAGAGTATGAAGAGCAGATATAGCAAAAGAAGGTGAGAGGAAACAAATTGAGAGACCAGTATATCAGGACGAATGTGTTTACAACAGCGGATCCACATAACAGGGACGTGCATGGACCATGACACTTGTTTGTTCAGCCCAGCTCCGCAATGTCCAGTGTACATTAGACAGCTGATGCCAGCAGGGAACAGTCTGATTTATGAGTTATGACTTATTATGCCAGTATTATGTCTCCTGACTGATTACAATTAAACAAGGAATCTGACATACAACATACAATTAGGACTCATAGATTTAAAGCAGTCAGGCCAGCATGGCTGTAAATTTGGGCAGATGAAATTGGTGTATATGTGTGGACACAGAAGTAGCACCTTCCGAAATGTATAGATCATTATCACAATAATAGTCTCTTTCATTACTGCTGGCCTGTATAGAATATTAAATGCAAATCTAATCCTGCCACGCGTGCAGAATGGAAAGTGCATAATGATGAGCCATAAATCTCCTCAGTGCAACACTTCTAAGACTTGTATGCTGAGCTTTAACACTTAGCAACAAATATCACTTATACACAATTAGATTTAGATGTTGATCGCAACAAAAGCAGATGGCAATTAACCCCAGAGCTCTAATCTATTGTTTGCTGTAGTTGAGTCAGCTGGCTGAGTGGTTTGGGTATTGTTAGGTAGCTGAGTCGTCAGCATCAGTGTACAGGCAAGCCTGAGCAAAGGCCGAAAATAAGCCCCACAGTGAATCAATGGCTCATATTGACGCGTAGCGTGAGGCCTTTGTTTGTGAGTGGAAATCGAGAGTTCTGGAGTAAATATGCTCTAATATAGAGACTTTAACTGCCATTCAAAAGTTTGAAATCAATGTTTTCAAGTCTTTATCTCCAAAGTCAAACTGTAACTTCAGCCAATCAGCACATCAAATACACACAAGAGGACCAAACAGATTCTGCTTCTTTGCCATGTCACTGCACTGCTCAGTGACTGTGGGAAAAGTTTGTAAAACTTTGAAACATGAGAACATGTTGCTGAAACTCTGCCTGTCTTCTTGCAGTTCTTGAAAAAGTCTTACTGTCTTAAATGTTGTATTTAATTAAATAGTAAACATTTGAATTGAAGAAGTCTTAATTGCAACATAAACACTAATTTCCTTTCTTTTTCTTCTTTCTCCCAAAATAAGACATTTCAGATATACAACAAAACCCTTATACTGCCTTTTGACTGATCCGCTACACTTACTTGCTGGGACAGTTTGTTACAATAGCTGGTTGCTATCTGACCTAAAAGAAACTTAAACTAATGGTTCCTACCTAAAATTGACCTCTGCTCTGGGCAAAATATTTAACAGTGACTTTTATTACTTGTTCTGCAATCTTGTTTTTAATAGGGAAAAGATTATTTGTCCTCAAACAAGAAGTAAATGTCATAAAAAAAATTATAAAAAATGTGATAGAACTGATAAAATTTTACATTCTGATTGATGTAGATACTCTGTTTTAACACTAATATTATGTTTTAAAACTTTTTTAAAGGAAACTTTTTTCCAAATCTTTGCTTCTTTTTGTGTGTTGCCAGATAGACCCTTATAATTCCAACCAAGAAGTGAGTTCTTGGGATTCTGTCCACATTTGACCTATTCCAACAAAATCTTGATAGGATTTTGATATTGTATATTTAGAATACATTTAGGGTGTTTGTCATTTTCATGTATGGAAGAGGCCTGTTCTACAGATCAGTTTTGCTCTTTGGAAGGCAAAATTTCTGAAGTTCAATATCTCAAAACTTGAAATTGCCTACTCAAATAATGCCTGGTCAATAGTGGTCCTGTGCTCAGAAACTGATCAAGGTTGAAAGAGGTAGAGGGTGGCTGCCAAATTGTGTTACTGGACCTAAATAGGTCCTCATGTGGCCAGTGTTGGGAAGTACAAGGTAGGGGTTGCTAAAAAAGTAGACGGTTAGTGTAGGTTCATTCACTATGGCACGTGTCAGGCTCCAGTCCTTGCAGTCCAAAAAACTGCCGACATCAGTGTGCTGCCTCATTAAACACATCTGATTCAGCGCATCAGCTAATCAATTGATTAGCAAGGCCTTCATGAGCTGAATTCAGAGTGTTAGATGAAGGTAAATGCTAATATCTGTAGTACTTTGACACAGAAGGTCCCCAGTTTGACATTTCTGCTCTGGGTAACAAAATTACCAAAGTTAAATGAAATAGAAGGTCGCTGTCAAGTTTTTCTGTAATTGTATGTCTAAACAGTGGACATATAAAGTAGTTGGACCTCAAGAGGTCCAGTGACTGGAAATACAAATTAGGGGTTGTTAATAAAGTGGATACTGAGTGTAGATTATCCAGCAGTGCTGGAGTGAGTAATCATGAGAGTCAGGAGACGTTTTGGTGGGCTGGTAATGTTTTAGGTCAATTACTGTGGGCTGACATGTCTAAACTCATGCATGTCAACACAGGAATATAAAGTGTAAAGGTTGTAAACTGGAAAAGTTTCAACAAAGTATATCGCTCGAATACCTCGTATCTCCAAAATAGTAACTTTACAGGAGAAGGAAAAAATATACTTTAATTTGAATGTAAGTCAATGTAACCAGAATTTTTCCCCAAGTCATTTTTGGCTGTTTCTTTTAATCCATTCATCATGAAATTTAAAGGGCAACCGGCATTTTCAAATTTTGTCAAAAACTGAAAAATAACAAAAATGGAGCTAAAGGTTTTCATCTGACAACAGCGATATATTTGTGGTCATTTGAAGGGGTTAAATCAGCAGCCTAGGTTTGTTAAATGTAATTGGTCAGATAATGAGTCACACAGAGTAGGTATGGAGTAGCCTGTTGACTGACTTAACTAAGTTAGATAGTATTAGTATTTCTCCAGTTTCCATTTTATGACTAGTATTATAGAAAATAAGAGTAGGAAAGAGGCTAATCCCATTTTGCTGGCCTAATTTGAGCACAGTGCAAACCAGCCTTTCTCTGAAAGGTGAAAATAGTTTTGTGTATGATTATCACAGAATGAAACAGAGACAAAGGAATCTTCAAATATTATATTATTGCTCATTGCCAGAATGAAACCGATACAATAAATTAAAACAATAATGCATGAAACATTAAATAGTCCATTTAAATTGCAGTTACCTTTTTTCTTTTACATATACATATGTAATAATTCTGCATACATGTAAAGCTTAGTACTGCTAGGATGCAGCTTGTCTGTTTGTAGGTAGCCAGCCATTTCTGAGCATGCCCAGTGAACAGTAGTATGTCTGAGTTCATCTCAGTTTAACACACAGTCTATCTTCGCAAACTATTGAATCCTCAAGGCAGCTGATAACACTGTTGACAATATTAAAGAGCCCTCTAAAATGATCTTAAAAATGGAGCGTAAATATAATACAGCAATTCTTTTACTTTAAAGTTGTTCTCAGGCTGATAGAAACAATCTATTGCTTTGTAACGAGCTCATTCATATTGACGTTTCTTTAGCCATGCTGTAAAATAAATTTCCCTAGTGTGAATCCTTCATGTGGAGGGCATCTCAAGATGACACGTCTGCACGAGTTTATTTTTGCCCTTTGGTGTGACTTATGTCATCTACTCTATTATCCCTATCACAAAAGTACAGGGAGCACCAAAGCTCTACAGCACTTTGGAGTCTGAGCCCACAGTTCTTTGAGAACATAGCGCAGTGGCTCATAATTGCATGCATCTGTGCATGCAATATGTCCTTTCCCAACTGGTCTCTCTCTGGGTAATCTCTGTCCAGTCAAGTAAAACCATATGAGAGAGAGCAGATCTTTCAAAATAGAGCTCTCTAGTAATAAAGTCTTCTTTCATGTAGTATCTCTGAGCTTTGGAAGCTTCACAGTGGCCAGTATCACTTCAGACCCTTTTTGTGTCATGATACCTCGATGACTTCCATGCTTCCGGAAAAGCTGGACTGCTTCCCAAGCTTGCCAAACTCTTCTGTGCTGCCAGTTGTGATCTCTTCAAACTCCATCTGGCAGCTGCGCCGCTTGAACTGTGTCTCCATCTGAGGTTTGTCCCAGGACATCTGAACACTGGAACTGGGAGCACTGCTCAATGATGCATAAGTAGAAGTACCACCAAATCGCACAGAACTACCAGCAGTTGTCACTGAAGGGCCATCCAGGTCAGAGCCAAAGAACCATGGGTGTTCTTCTGTGGGTGTGATGGGTGTGGTGGCTTGGGTTGTGCTTCTGTGCTTGGTCCAGATGCCAGAGGTATCCAAGGGCAAGCTTAGGAAGGAAGATGCCTTCCCATTGGTGCCATGGACAGGATCATGTACTACCGGAAATCGCTTATTCTGATTTAGATTGAGGGAAATAGTTGTAGCTGATAACCTCTCAAATTTACCATTGTCTTGTCTGTCCATCCGGTGACTTATCTTTGGTTCTATCACAACAGGCGAACATCGTGATTCAGGCGGATTTGGGATATCTTGAGATGAAGCGTACCGGCACTCATGGTTGGTGTTCTTTGGACTATTGAGCTTGAAAAGCTTGGGCATATTTTCTGAGTCTGTTTGTGAGATACTGGGGGAGGTTCGATGGTGCTGGTTTGAAGAGTAGACAGACTTGATGTCGAGGGAGAAGGAGCACTTGAGTCGGTTGTTGTGGAGGACTTGGTCTGCAGACAGGTTGAGGCTGCTGAGGTCTCTCTGCAACGAGGTAGGTGAGGGCAGCTTGGCTTTTACCACGACCATTTCTTGGGTTCTTTGGTAAGGCTGGCTATTCTCTGTGCTCTGCTCCACTATAATCTTAGTGGCATCCTCGGGGTGATCAGTTGTTGACCTCAAAGGGCTGCATGGTAAAGGGGCCTTCAGCTTTAAATTTCTCTCAAACTCCAGCAGCTGTCCTAGGAAGTTGAAGTTAGGAGATATAGAGGGCCGACGATCCTTCACAAACCTGTGGAAAGGATAGACACAGAGAATTGTTTTTTGCTTTGATCCACATTGCTTTGTCAATGTTTTACATCTTTCTTAGTGGTTATATCTCAGAATATTGGCCATTTCATCCACAGCAAATAAACCTTAAATAGTATCTAATAGCTACCTGTAGGCATCGTCCGATGACAAGCCCATGGTTTTCATGATGTAAGCGATTGCAATGGTTGCAGAGCGGGAGATTCCTGCCAGACAGTGGACAATGACTCTACAGTTTGACAATTTGGCTTTGTCTGGAGAAAGAGGGAGAGTATGAAAGAGAGGGAGAGAGAGAACCAGTGAAAACCAGCAATGCCATTACAGCACCAGTAAAACATCAGGGTTACATTATTTTCCCACCTCAAGTGCTGACAACACTCAGACCTCCCATAAAGTGCTTCTCCGAAATCTGAATTGGTCTACCGTAATTTTAACCTTCATTATTACAGTAAATGGAATAGTTGAGCTATTCTGGGTCGACCCAGTCAGGCTTATTCCCTGTGCTGTTTCAGCAAACCGTATGGTTTGAGGCGAATATTCTTACCAATGAATTCATTGGTTTTCTCCAGCCAGGGGAGCAGCTTTTCACAGTAGCTGTCATTGACGGGAATGCGCAGGAAGTGGTTCTCGCTGATGAAATCTGGCTTTGGACAGGTGTTACTGGCATTCAGGACATAGGTGATACCATTCTGAGCCATGAGTTCCTGTTCAGACAATCCAGAGGGTGGAAAAGTTGAAGTCAGTGATAAAGATAATGGCAAAGAATGATTCGAGATGGACTGAAAAAACAAGATTCAGTCAGCAGATTGCAGACTGTTAGCTAGGATAATTGGCCCATATTTATCAAACTTCTTAGAAGAATGCTGATCTGAGATCAGTTTATGCTTTTAAGCACTGAATAGGATGTGGACAGATGAGACTTGGTCTTATGTTAGATTTCTTTCTCTGAGATGCTTGATAAAAATAAATTTGAGCCAATGTTTTTTGAAGCCAGGCAAGACAAGAGACATATCCTTTATCTCTTTCACTGTCAGAGGTATGCAAATATAACACAGAACAGTTGAATGCCAAGATTTTTTTACCAGTGAAACCACTTGTTTTGACAGTGCAGTTTTCAGTGCAATTCAACTTCACAAAAAAAGGAAAATAATTTCAAGGAATGTGCTCTGTCTCCTGCCGAGGGTGATGTAATAGAATGTATGCAACTTGTAAACAATTTACTGATGCAGACAAAACCCATATATATATATAGAAAGTTAATCGAGTAAAATTTAGATGTAGAAGCCAAATATGTCCTAATATGAAGCTAAATATACGTCTTTGCAAAACCGTTCGATAACCCGTCCTTCTTACCTTGTTGAGGACATCTTTCTGTGAGCCCAGGTACAGGTGAGGCAGAATGCGGGTTGGGCCCAAGTTGGCCACAGGTAGGCATGGTTGAGACAGGCTGAGGGGGAGTATAGATGCCTGCTTGCTCTCACACAGATCAGGGAAACAGGAGGAGAAAGCGGCAAAGCCTCCTAGAGGACAGAAAGAGAGGCAGAGTACGGCTTGAAATTTCTTGAATATGACATACACAACAGTAATAACAATGGAGGGACTTTCCTAACATCCTAACACTCAGAGTCACATAAGAGCTCTCCCACAGGAGTGCAGCTGACTTTCCGCATCCTGCCTGACCAAGGCATCTGTAACTACACTAGCAGACCCAGCTAGAGAATCTGTACCTTCATCTAGAGACAGTAGAAGCCTTCTGTTGGTTCTTAGACTTGGTTCTTAATGGAATTCTTTGGGCAGTAACCTCAGCACTGAGGCTTAAAAGAACACATTGTTTTTTAACTTGCCACATGTGTAGTATGGACAATCGTATTTAATGCTGTAATTTTGAAAAGAAGATTGACTTCAAACACTTTGCAAGCCACTGGGTAGTGGCTGAACTGCATCAGCCAATTTTTGCTAAAACACTTCTTAGAGTTCTTTAATCAGGGTTGTTTGTAAATTGAGCTGGAACTTGTTTTCCAGGGGAAAGAACTGGTGGGAGCTCTTTGCCAGCATAAAGGTGTGGGTGGAGCTTTCACAGGCTCCTGTCTAATTGCTTATGGATACCTAGAAACCTTCAGGAAAGTGAAAATACTTGAAAGTACTTTCTGTTCAAAAGCTGAGTATAGCTTTGTGGCAAAGGATGCAGTTATTGCATTATGGAGTTAAATATTTGAAGGTTATTCATGTAATTTTGCAACTGCCCATTGACTTCTATTATAAATGACTTTCCAGTCAACAGGTTTTCTGTCCTTTTCTAAGCACAGGGATATGGATTGAAGTGATCTCCTGTGGTAATTGATGCCATGATCCTGATGTGTCCCACAGAGATTGAATTAAAAAATGTTGACGTGCACCTTTAATAATTAAACTACTGTTATATTTAGTAGTGAGCTTCAGCCAGTGAAGGCTGTGAACCAAGTCCAGTATTTGATTGCCAGGTTCATCCAAAGGAATGATAAAACAGGGTTGTGAAAGGGCATCACTGTCCCTTTAAGAGGCAGATAGGGTGTCAGTGTCTGCTTCTCCGCTCTCTGCTTCCTGCATGATCTCATCTCCTCTCCCAGAGAACAGCATCACAGTATGGGAATGAAATAGGCCACAAAACACATCCACCCAACCATGGTCCAGGGTCTTACTCACACGCATGCACTAACTTTAAAAACTGGGTAAAAGAAACATGTAAACAACCGCAAATATAAACAACTACAAACACCAATGGGCCAAAGAGCACAAAGTGGAATCCAGGACTTGTAATCATACATAAGAGCACATATTACTCACTTAGACAAACAAGCCCTCTCCAGCTCCAGCCACTGACCTTCCTCGAGCAGTTTCACAACCTACGTTGGTGTATTTTTGGATCTTACAGCTCTAATAGTGCCGGTCTCAGCTCCCTCCCTCTCTTTAGCAGCATATTACCTCACGCCTAAACACAGCACCAAATTAGCCCTGCACTAATGGGCACATTCAAACGCCTTACACACAGATTCTCTAATTCCCTTATTTAGTGCATGAGGAAACAAGGAAAAGACGTGAATAAAAGATAGACAAAAAGAAAAGCAGCCTACCGTCTTCTAGGTGTGACCAAAGAAAAGAAGGCACCAGTGTAGCTGCTTAATTTAGACCCCTGTTCTGGAATCAGGCTTTCAATCTGTGAGGTGTGAGCTCAATTTCCAAGTAAGGCTGGCAAGCATGGGCAATGACATCACCTCGGATTAAAAGCTCAGGCTTGGCTTGATCTCTTGATCGTTCATCTCACGCTTGCACAAACACACACATGCACCGACCATGCTCTTGCTGTCATAATAAAACTTTGTATCTCTGAAATGGACACGTTATAGGAGGAGAACAAATTCTTAAAGGACCCGTATTGGGGGGAAAAATCATTTTTTCATCAGTTTTATAATACAGGAGTTTTCTTTAGTATTTAAACAGTGTTAAACATTTCCAACTGTACAGTCCATATATGTAAAACAACCGGCAAAAGCAGCCCATTTTGATTTCAGTTTTATTGATGTCATACAGCCATATGTAAAAGTTTCAACACCTCTGGTTATAGTACATGTTGATTTTCTAGGTGCAAACAAGTTCATCCTTTGCAGGGAGGACACTTCAATATGAACGCTCACAATTTAAATTTTTCTGAGTTTAACATATTTGAAAGAAAAAAAAAATATATATATATATATAAAAATGATCCCATAACTTTTGCACAGGCCTCGTTTCATTTTATTTTTGAAAGATGATAAAACATGATGTTATTCCAAGAAATTTTGGACCGTTTCGATCTGTCCATTCATTGTAAAAATGTTTACATGATGTAGAAGAAATGGCGTTTAAATAAATAAATAAATAAACAAATAAACAGAGTTTTGATATGACAGCGATGACGCACGCACACAAACTTACTCACTCAGACGAGCAAAGGCGGGTGGGAAGGCATTTAGAAAACGCTTGAATTATGAAAGGAAGGAGCGAAAGCTGGAAATAGGAGGACATGAGAGCTGAATTTAGGCAACAAAGCATGAAAGAACAGATGAGCTCAGAGCAGTGAGGTAAGAGTTGGTAAACAGATACATGTGACTGCAAGAGAGAAAGAGAACAGAGTGAAGCTTGATATCAGGCTTCATGTACCCATTCACCCGAGCCGTTCATTCGTTCATTTGTTTCTTCATTCATTCTTTCACTTGCTGTTTCTGCCAGGTCGGCCGCTCATTTGCCTATTCTTAAGGAAACAAATGAAGGAAGCCCACGTTTCTTTGTTTCCCTGTTGTCAGTGCATGTTTCACATGAGATCACTCAGCGAGGCCATTATGCCTTATAGTGCATAGCAGTGAGTCAAAGCACACAAACCTGTCCCAGATGCTTTAACTAGCTTCTTTACACTCTGACTCATGAATGACATCATGACAGGTCCTGTCACGAACGGCCTCGGCGTTACACAAGCTGCATCTGCTGCGTGCAAAGCCAGCGACTCTCCAGCCGGGGCTTCGCAGGCCGCTGTGAGAAACCTCAAGGTGGTGCAAAGGTGAGAAGTGTGTTTTTCTAAGTACTGCCCTTTGATAATGGAGGCGCGTTTCCCAGTAATACCAGAGCGCCAAACCCTCCTTAGTGCACTGAAAGGTCATACTTTCAGTGTTATAGAAAAGCAGCAGTGTGCAAAAGTCGTAGTGCGCCTGAGAAAGTTAGGTTAAAAGTATTTCCCTCAGCAGTTAGCATCTATTTGCACTGAAAAACACAGAGAACACACCTCTAGTGCACAGTTACTGTTCACTTGCTGGATTTTACAATTTGGGAGAAATGAAACAGAAAATGTGGCACGTGTTGTGTTGTTATCCAATTTGTTAAACTTGGCAAATGAACAGAAATTGGTCATTAAAATTTCAACAAAAAGTCATATTTAAATGTGTCCCTTGTAGATGATTTGTTAACTTATTTCTACCTAGAAAACCAACATAACATCATTTGACCAGGGGTGTTTAAACTATATGTCTGTCTGAAAGAGTGAGTTATACTTTTTCGAAGTTTTAACAATGTTTACATACTATATTTATATTATTTTAAAAAAAGAGAGAAATTCAATGTCTCTGATATGGGCCATGGCTTTGGCTGGCCTGCTTGGCACTGTGAATGCAGCCTCTATACTAAAGTATAGTTTATATTTTTGTTTAATGCAAGTTTTTATTTATTTATTTATTTATTTATTTATTTATGTGAGGTGCCTGGAAGGAAGTGTGTAGTGTAAGGCAGGACAGGAAAAGGCTGGAGGGTACTGAGTGATTATTCTAGCTGTGGCTGGCCCTTTAAAGCTCTGCTCAAGGCCTGTCTGTTTCTAACTATTAAAAGCAACTGCCAAGCAGTATGACATCATCGCTCAACACATGGGTGGCCAGAGGGCTGTCTCTGGGTTTCTGTACACACACACACACACACACACACACACACACACACACACACACACACACACACACACACACACATGCATATGCACCAGTTGTGTCCTACACCCACGACCTGTTTTGGCTAACACCTGGTGTTACCAACTCAGTACTAGTTTCCTAGCTTTATAATGTGGTCAGGGTCAAGGCCTGTTACTGACAGAGAATGAGGGCAGGCACACATTTGAACTGAATTAGGCATAACTGAATGCTGCCATTACATAATGTAGGCGTCAGTGTGTTACAGTGGAGCATAATAGAACAATAATCACAGGTTAGTTGATATTAGGTTACTTTTACAGTCCCTTACATTCTAGCTAATATCCAGGATAGTGTGAGGTACAAAATTCAAAGTACTTGATAATAATTTAGGGTAACATGATGGTTTAGTTCTGGAAAATGACTTGGAAATACCAAACAGGATATTAGAATACATTTTGGGTACAGTCTCTAAAGTACTGTGTAATTACTTTGGGTAAAATGGTGATGAATAAGGCCGCATGGAGACGCAGTGGGTAGTGCTGTCACCTTACAGCATGAAGGGTCTGGGTTCTCTGGTCAACCAGGGTTCTTTCTGTGAAGATGTTTGCATGCTCTCTGTGTGGGTTTCCATTAAAACCACAGTAAGAATCATTGCTTTCTTGTACAGCCCAGATTCAGTATCGCTTATAGGTTATAGCATTGGTGCAGATACTGGGTGTGCATTGGTGGGAAATGTCCATCCCATTTCCTAAAACTACCCAAGATCATTTTGCACCCCCAGGTAATAGACAAGAATGACTCTTATTAATTTGTTCAATCTTTTTTTGCATCATCTAACTACCTGCTGCTTTTTATCCCAAATAATTACACAGTGCTGTGAAGTTTGTGCCACCAGTTAATACCTACAACCTGTTGGGTATTTAAGTGTAATTTATGTAAATTGCCTTGGAACTTATGCTGCTCAATTACCCAATCTTTGGCGTTTGTACCTCACACTTACCTGGTTAATACCTAGAACTTAAGTGACCATAAAGAACGTGCTACCCAATAATTCATAGATAATGCATCACCATTTGAGGTAATCAATAGTAGCTTGTCCTCAATGCTCCCTCCAGCATATGTCTCATAAGTCTCAACTGTGTTGTATCAATGCTTAAATCTTATCAATGAAAACTTTAAACACAAAACTACAGTTTTGCATAAATCATGTTATTAGTCATGTGTTCCTTCCTGTAGAAGAGCAGAATGTCCATTTGAGCAGTCTGAATTGGCTACTTACGCTTTGATGACCATCAATAGTGTTGGATGTAGCATGGTGTAAAATAAGTGTTGTGAAATATGAGTTTAAATTCTTCTAACGACCTTGGTTACTAACTTAATAAGGATTTTGTTACTTGCATTATTCTGTGTCTCTGAAAGAATGACATTACTTTCATGCAATGCAATTACAGTATGTTTCATCTATATTGATTATCTGTGCCTGTCCTTTTACCTAATCTGCATGTGTGCATGCTACCTGTGAAAGCTTTGATTATGAATGTGAACAGCATGACTGTGGGGAAAAACTGTGAACTGTGCAAGCAATCTCTTGAAGCATCTAGTCATGCTAATATGATGATGGATAAAGATCCCCATGCCGAAGAAGAACGAGATATCATCTAAAGAGACCTGACATGATTTTCATTCAACTCTGTAAGGTTTAAGTTCAATTCTTGAAGGTTTTGTTTAAAGGAGCCAAGGCAGGGACAGTGACGTGCCTTTTAAATGGCATCTACTGCGATTGGCTGTTTCTTTCCAAATAATGGGCTGAGAGGGCTATTGTGTGTTTCTTTTGCACTTTCCAGTTGATACAGATTCAACAAAGTTTAGAGAGTAACACAGACGTGAAGCAATAAGTAGTGAGATTACTTTTACCAAGAGTGGCCATCAGTGTGACTTATCAGCCAAGATTAAAGGTTTCAGTATCAATATTAGAAAAAGAAAAGTGGCCTTGTGCCATCTTTGGTTATCATTCATTGATGTTAGATGTGTCATGCAACAGGTTTGGCGTTATTGCTTCAGACTGTGGCAACAGTTCAACATTCCTTTCTTCTTCTTTGCCTAGGGCTCATTATTAACAAGGTGACATCACTATCCCAGATAGAGTCTCTGTAGGCCAGGCTTAGGGGCCTTCCTAGTTAGCATCATTAGGGCTGAGTCAATGAAACTGCAATCAAATAAAATGTCTAAACAAATGCCCCGTTGCAACTCTCTTTCAAAGCGTGTACAGTGAGTAACACATCCCCTTTTTGTTGGGAACAAATAGCGCTCATCCCAAACAGGAGAAAAAAAGAGTCAGAGGGGGCAGTCCCCACTGAAATGATATCATCCTATATGCATGGCCTGCTAGCCTGTGTATATGTGTGTTGTGGTGGGGGGTTGCTGGGGGGGGGTTAAATTCAGCGCAGTGTTGCATTTAAGTCTTTGCTTAGCAGCAGCCTACAACAAACTTGAGCTAAATATGTGCACGGGGGGCATGCCAGCTCAGGCAAGTAAAGGCACATTCAGACTGAGGGCAATGATACCATACCATTTCTGCCATGCCAGGAATCATCAGCCTGCCACTATTTGGCAATACTTCATTAACTGGGGGCTCAAAAAGCAGGACAGTATTTAAATTAGGATCCAAAAGTTCTACGGAGGTAAATCCAAAGTCATTTTCTACTCTCAGCGAATGTTATCTCATTCAGAATGACAATCGTGATAGATTCTAATATGTTTTAGCATACAACAGCATACAAAACAGATCAATTTAAATGCCTTTAACACCCAGTTCTGTGATGAATTACCCTCACACAGTCTATGAAATACTGAAATGTGGAAGAATGAAGGAAACGTTTCCAAAGAGAACTCATTGTGTATACATATCGCATTCACTCTCTTCTTCAACAAGACTGAATGAGAGAGAGAAAAAAGCCTCAGTCTCACTTTACTATAACAGTGCATCCTAACAACAAGGGTACAAGAGGGATTAACCTGCTAATACTGGCGCCCAGCAAGCAGGCCTTAATCCAGTGTCTATATTCGCTTATCTACACAGCCAGAGTCAGCTCATGCTAACCATAATTCTTGCAGCTCAATATGTCATGTAATTATGCAAAGTCTTCTGCGTAGTGTTTACATTAATCAGAATGCTTACAGTTTCTTTGTCTTTCTTATTACAATTCATAAACTCTGAGCATGATGAGATTGCATATGACGTGTACTTTTGTGTATTATTGAGTTTGGGAAGCTAGGTCGATTAACGTCCAAACTTTAAGGGTCTGTATTTGGGTCTACACTTCCTCTTTCTTACAACTACACACACTTTTTCATGCTTATAGCTACAGAATTCACATATTAGTTTCATAGAAATTACTGATTAATAAGCCTGCAGTTCAGTGGGTTAAAGACATTACATGTCACAACCTGTCTTTGCAGGTTGCAGAAATACACAACTGAACACTTGAAAACAAACAACAACTCTTTCATTCAGTCAAGCATTCACTCACTCATCCATGCAGTTACTTACTCACTCACTCATTCCTACACTGACTCATCCTCTCACACACTCACTCATGCAGTCATTCACTCACACGCTCAAGCAGTCACTCACTCATCCATGCAGTTACTCACTCACTCACTCACTCACTCACTCACTCACTCACTCACTCACTCCCTAACTCACTCATGCAATTATTCACTTATGCACTCACTCACTCACTCACTCACTCACTCACTCACTCACTCACTTCCTCTGTCTGACCCATGTTCGTGCCCACCTCGTAGGTCGCGTCCCTCTTTGATGCGCCGCACGCGAATCTTCAGCTTCATCTCACTCTCGTGCATGTCTGTCCACAGTGGAGGAGCAATCACCACGTCAACCGGCATCCAGGCAAGCACTCAGAGTCCACTCAGGATCCACTCAGGGTCCACTTAATTCAGTTTAAAATAATTTCTGCAGCACTTTTTACAACAGGGTCCACTCAGTGTCCATTTAGTGCACAGCCAAAACTGAAGAGAAATCTTCACAGCGTCCACTGTGACATTAGAAGTCAACTGCTACCAGCTGTTCCCAAATGAGTTCGTTCGCCTCAGTGTCTGTCTGATGGAGCTGCACTCTTCACTGTCCGTATGAGTGTTCGAATCTGACTTGAACTGCGAGTGCAGTCCGTCTATTGTGGAACCTCCTCCCTTTCCCCTCCCTCCCTCCCTCTCTCTCTCTCCCTCCCTCTCTCTCTCTCTCTCTCTCTCTCTCTCTCTCTCTCTCTCTCTCTCTCTCTCTCTCTCTCTCTGAATGAGCTCACAGCCTGTGTGTGCAGTGGCTGTGCTCCACTGGGGCCAGTGTTCACTAATAGCTCATGTGTAAGGCATGTAAGCACATTCCTTACTCACCACACAAATATGCGGCCACCTCTGGGGCCGCCACTGTGCTCAGGGGGTAAAAGGGCTCCTACGCCAGGCCGGACACGGCCCTGTGTGTTTGTGTGTTTGGAGAAGGAGGGGGTATAGTTGTTCTTTGTAATCAACAAAGGAACTCTAGTTGTGTTTTGCAGGACTGGATTTATTACCACAGAAGTCAGCGTTGGTTTACGTAATGAGTGCAGTCACCGCACACTCAACCTGGACTGTAAGTCAGAGGAAATTTCTGATCTGACTCATTTACGGTTGGTAAGACGTAGATATTTGTCATTTTCACCAGGTTTGGTAACAATGTGACGGCATTTACATGAACACGTAAACTTCAGGTGTAATATATAGTAACTAGATAGATATCTCTACAGTATCTAGCTCTCCCATTGGTTAGACCAGGGGTCAGCAACCCAAAAGTTAAGAAGAGCCATTTTGTCCTTTCTACAACAATCAGACCACCTTGGGAGCTGCAGCACTGTATGTCCATTTTACCATCTTGGCTATAAATATGTCTCAGTATATGCTAATGTAATAGCAAAGGCTAACATATTCAATGCAAACGAAAACACAGACTTTGCTCTGCTTTAAGCTTTAACTCAGCTATAGCTGTTTTTCTCACATCTCCAGCAGGGAACTTTTCCAAAAGTAGAGAGTTTCTTGAAAATGTCTCTCAACGTTAAATATAAATCAGCTTCTAAAATCAGCATCTCATTCGACAGATTCCTGTTCAAATTTTCCCGTTCCACCTTAAATGGCGCCTGAGGTGCCAGAACTGCTGCACTTTAAGGTGGAACAGGAGAATCTGAACAAGAAGCTAGCAAGCGAGAAACTGGCTTCAGACGTGTGACTTTTTAACAGTTTCTCGTGGCATATTAAACGTAACAGGAAATGAGCTGAGTGCTTATTAAATAAGTCTATTCGTCTCCAAATTATCGATGTTCGTCTTCCATTTATTAGCTCTAGCCAGGCGAGACTGTTGTCTGCGTCACTGTGCCCAGGAGTCTGCATGCCAACCTTCAGGGTTAGTGAATAAGCAGTTATACATTAACTCCAGCATTTAAGACCGTGTTTTAACGACCAGCAGACCTTTATTTTACTGCAGAGGAAGACTATTTAATTTTTTGTTTTTTAAATCTGCTGTGGAGCCACAACAAGGCAGTAAAAGACTCTGGACCCATCTGAAGACTGAGGCCTTAAACATTACTGACAGTGACATCAGTCAATGATGTTTTGATTTTCAACGAATGGAACCAATTTGTAAAAAAAAAAAATCGGACTCTAGGTCTTCTAGAATCCTAGCTACATCACACACTGGATATGAGTGGAAGACTGAGCAAGTTTCCGTCGTTTGTCAGAAAGTCGTAAAAAGCACTACAAGGCAAAACGTCTTTTACAACCTTCAAATGTCTGAAAAGAATGACCAACAATTTGTCATATGAGTTAGCATTAGCTTAGCACTAACATATTGACAGAACTCTATAGGGGTGCTAGAGGACATTAGCGTTATAGTAGAGGTGTATTTTTTTCATCGTTGGCCATGTTTTGACATTTATGGACCGAGCTGAAGGCTGAGCTCTAACGCCCACAGTTGCTACTGAGACAGACAGACAGACAGACAGACAGACAGACAGACAGATAGACAGATAGATAGATAATTATGTGTACTTTACTGATGCCCAAGGGTGCCACATGCACTTTATATTGTGTGAACATTGCATGATGAATGGACCAATAAAAGTCATCCAAAATGATATTTTTGCATTAAAATAAACTGAAATAATGAAGTCATCATTTCAGTATTTGAGGTTTTGTTATGACAGTGATGATATACATTTTATGAAATGCAAAGGCAAGAAAAATGGCACTGCATTGAAATG
>NC_051217.1:17552500-17715000 GCF_015220715.1 Pygocentrus nattereri
CTTTTGATGCTAAGGTGGAATGCTGCATTCTATGGTGAGTAGCTGACTAGACTGTAGCTGGGTGATGGACAGGTCTATTTGGAGAGACAGTATATCCATCCCCTCGTGCCACTCTGTAGTCCATCATGGTGACATCTGGTATCAGCTTGTGAAGTAGTCTTGCGTAGCCAGACGCTGTATTTTCGAGTTTGTGCTCTCCCAGTGTTTGGAATTTTTTTTTTATCTCCGTTTGGCGGGTATCTCGCAGTCCAATTGCTTTATGTAAATTTTACAAATTCTGCCAATTTCATTGGACCAAACACTTATCAAAAGAATTCCTTCCACTTCATAAAGACCACTTTCTGAAAATCAGCAAAAAGCAATCTCTGTGTGGATGTAAGAGTGTCTTTGCTGGGCACGACACAAAGAGTTACAGGTTTATGAATGCGAAATGCTGTTTGATAGTCAGCACATTCAGAACCACTTACCTACAGAAAACAGCCCAAGTTTTCCAGGTTATTAGAGAAACCTTGAATGCTGGCCAGCAAAATGATAAATGAAGCTACTCCTCAAAGCACTATGGTATTATGCATCTATAATTAGCGATGCTAGTCACCTTGTAGTCCATTTATTAAATATCATATGTAAGTAAATGGACACACTTGCTGGAAGGACAAAAAAGCCTCTACACAGTGTACTGGATGAATACCATCTTTCTTGTTGTGGACTTATGAATGTTGTTTACAGGTGAAGATGCATATGTAAATGGAAATTTCCCATAACATTCCCCCTTGAGCACATGAATCATCTTCAAGCATATGTGTAATATACACTATTTTATGATGCCTCTTAGTTGATGATTTTTATGCATCATTCAGAGTTTGTATTGCAGAAACATCCTATCTTTAGTCCTAAGTTGAGATCTGGCAAGATCAAGATAAGATTTTTTACAAATCCATATTACAGAATCAGATCTTATCTTATTTTAGGATGTTGTTT
The DNA here is from genome assembly GCF_015220715.1 of Pygocentrus nattereri. Classification (NCBI taxonomy): domain Eukaryota; kingdom Metazoa; phylum Chordata; class Actinopteri; order Characiformes; family Serrasalmidae; genus Pygocentrus; species Pygocentrus nattereri. The sequence continues at coordinate 17,553,479 of NC_051217.1, forward strand.
ACAATCTTACAACAGCTGGAAAATACTAAACTACTCGATAGAGGTCGGTACGATAATCAATGGTCTTGTCTGTCGCTAAGCAACCAATGATACATGCAGAGCTAAACACCTAATCAAAAGGTCTTGAAATCTGATTAAGAAATCGAATAAATAGAGCCGGATTTAAGCTCAGTCATCACATTTCTCACATTTCTCACATTTTTTACTCTGATTTCTTGTGGTATTTTTCAGTCTGCACATGTGTGAATCAGACTGCGGTACCGGAAATAAGCAAGCAGCACAAAACACTTTTGGAGCGACACTGAACTCACTACATGCTTGACGAAATGAAGGATTCTTCTAGATGATGTGTGTTCATATTTTCAGGTAAAGTGTTCATGTAAATGGGAGGCAAAACATGCAGATAAAAAAATATGTATATATATATATATATATCCAAAAATATCTGGACACATGTAGGGCTAAACAAAAAGGATTTCAGAGTTTGAATCTCAGAGTTTCTAAAATGGCCCATAGTCCATATTAAGCACTTCAGCCTGAGAATAACTTCTTGCTGGCTGTTGTGTATTGACAGTCTCCTGGAAGTGTTGCTGTAAATAGGCAATTAATCTTGTCTTCCCTTTCGATGACCTCACTTCCTTTCTCAGCAAGAGAGCATGGCTGCTGCCTGAAATCACTCTTTACACAATGCTAACTTTTTCCTCATCTCCTTCAACTCTGACCCAAACACCACATGAAGCCTCTGTTGCTGGAGCTCTTGCCAAATACCACTGTCAATCTCTCTCTCTCTCTCTCTCTCTCTCTCTGTCTCTGTCCTTTTTTCTCACTCTTTCATTTCTCACATTCCTCTGTCATCTCTCTATCCCACTCTCAACTCTCTCTTTCTGTGATATCCTCCAGAGATGCCCTCTCAAAAATGACTCATAGTCACACATTCATATTCTTGCTTAACCCCATCATGCCTAATGTCATCAGAGGTGCTTTCAGAGACCAGGACTGGGTTGCACCAGGTTGGCGTAAGTTTATATTTAAGTTCTTAGTTACACTAGTTAGTTTCAAACTGTCCTTTAACTAAATTTGGTTGCACTGCAAATCCAAGTCGCGTTTTAACTAGTAACTACTAACTAATGCGTACGTCGCTTTAACATGACAATACCGTGTTCACTAAACCTGCTGCCATGGAAACGCAGCGGCAGTTGACTCTGACTTTTTCAATGGAAATAAATATCCAGCATGGAAAAGAATGATGTGTGTAGGTTAAAGTGAATAAAACTAATTATCTACAGCCACTGTTTATTCTGTAGTATTTCCCTGAGAAAACCAAATATGCAGCTTTTTAAACAACAGTTTCTGGATAAACGACACAAAAGCAGTCTCAGTTTAGCTGTTTGTACAGCTGATGAGTCTCACTGAGGTGAAGCTGTGGGTGTTTATCTTCATACTTGGGGTTTAAACCAGGGCAATGATTAGAGCTGTAAGTAAAATCACAGCATATAGCGTTTAGAGTTTTAAGCTTAGTTAACCAAAAGTCATGTTTTTATGTGGTTTCTGATGGTTTCCCCAAAACATCCACCTGCTCAGGAGGAGATGGACATATTTAGCAGCAACTAAGCTCAGTGTTAACTAGTTTGTGGTGCAACCCGTTCTGATTTAGTAATACCTGAACTTGGTAAACACTTTACAACTAGCCTACGTTTGAACGAACTCACAGCTGGTGCAACCAGCCACAGGTGTACATGAGCACAGGGGCAAAATGTTCTCACAGTTTTTATCATCCAGTGTTCTACTGGAAGTAGCTCCATCTACTGCACACTCATGAGGTGCAGGGTTTAAAATAAAAGAAAGAAGGGAGGCGTCAACTAGCTCAAGACAGCACAGTAAATAAAAGTTTGGTCATGGAGAGATAACGATGAGTAACATGGATTCCATTGTCATGATCCTGAAAGTTTAAACAGTGTTATTTTGTTTTTAGAACCTGTTTGAGGTTATTCTACCTACATTTTATGGTCCTTCCATGTTTTCAACAGTCCTCCCTCAATTGCATATGCATGAGAAGCAGAGGCACATCTTGCACTTTGCATTTTCTGTGTACACGGTTTATAGACTGTGCATTTAGGCTCGGTTTTTGGCCAGTTTTGTACAAAACATGGGCAAAATGTGTCTAATTTGTGCCTGAGACTGGTACAAAAGGCTTACAACATTCAGTCCTCTGTCTTTGTCCCATTAACTCATTAAAAGTGGCCTCTAGAGAAGCTGGTGTGTGTGTATGCCTTCGTTGGTTATAGGAAAATGGATAAAGCTGTGTTTCCTATCACACACACACACACACACACACACACACACACACACACACACACATATATATTGTATATATTATATATATAACACATATTGCTTTATCATATTGCTATATAATTGATTATTCTGTTCAATCAAATTAGCATTAAAAACAAAATAAAGCACATGCAGGCTCATTTGTTTGCTTGCTGTGGTATTGTCCTAAAGAATACAAATACAAAAAGTAAATTTCTTACATACAGTCATATATATGGTATTCATTGGCATTTTCTGCAAGTTTCTAGTTGCTTACTGATTTTAACATATTGAGAAAAATGTAACAAAATATATATTGTGCATAATATAATATTTCATAATATATATTTTACCTTCAATTTTTTTAAACAGCAGCTAAACAGTAATTTTGCAATACAGTGTGCAGAAGCATGATCTGCATATGTTAAGTCATTTGCTTTTGCATATATATTTACATTTAAAATGAATTGCAGTAACAGTATTGAGAAATCAGTAGCAGAGAACACCTTTTAGCTCTGCATTAAAGGGTTAATAAACAGGAGAAAAAACAGCAGTGAAAGTGATGAGGGTGTAAACAGTTACGATCAGAATGCCATTTGCTTCTGGTAATGAAGAATATGATTGAGGACACTGGGGATGTTTAGAACTGCTGCAGAGAACGAAACACAGCCATGTAAATCTTTATGATATTAGTAGTTAAAATTATAATTAAGACAGTTAATCTTTATTTCTCTCCTTTCACCTCATGCTTTTATGCATGTGTTTGTCCTTTCTTGACTCAAGGACCTTGTTCATACTCAGATATAATAATAGTAATTATTATTGTAATAATTCCTGTTTAGATAGCACTCATGCTTAAGGATGCTTTACAAAAAAAAATCCATGATATAAAGAGCATGAACATAGTGAGGACACAGACACAACAATATAAACATGAAGGCATGAAGAATCTGTTATATTCAATTTAATATACGACTAAAACAACTGAATGGAAGAAACAGGTGACTTAAAAAGTGTTGCACTATGTTCTAATCTAGTGCTGTATAGTTTAATGTACAGCTATACTTCAACATGAGTTCAAAAATGGTGTCTTATCACTCAGTAGTATCCACATGTGCCAGGAGTGGGGTCCTCACTACAGTGAAAAAAGGTTCAATCTTTTTGCAGTTGTCCAGATTTCTGCAGTAAATCATAATAAGTAAGGGCAGTTCTAGGCAACAACCACACAACATTTAAATTTCCATATATTTATTGAACAAATGGGTTAAGAAATCAATGCCATTTATAACATTTTAATAATAATTATATTTAGTAACTATAGTAACTAGTGAAACATCTGTCATTGTCAGCTGGTTTGTCCCTATAAATTATGTTAATCAAGTAATTTTTAGATTGGCATTAATAGAAATGACAATGCAGTATCAATATCTAACACTATCTGATCCGATAGTGAGTATCGATATCTAACAGATAAAATGAATAATGAAAATGAGAAATTGTAATAAAAAATTCTAATGGTGTCCTGCTAGTCAGCACGGATGCATTCAAACAGTTTGAGCGGTAGCGAATCAACAGTGAAACACATTCATTCATTCGCATTAACTGATTTAATGAAGATCCTATTGGGAATTCTTTTCTTTCTTTCTTTCTTTCTTTCTTTCTTTCTTTCTTTCTTTCTTTCTTTCTTTCTTTCTTTCTTTCTTTCTTTCTTTCTTTCTAATAGTATGAAACTGTGAATACATAATTAGCAGCCAAATTTGCTGAATAGCTTTCTTGCTTTCTTTGCTTTGTAGCTAATACAAGGTTGTACTGACATATGTATGTGTGTGTAGTAGGGACTGAACAATATGACAGTTTTATGGACAATTTTTTAAAGGGCTACAATTTCCACATGAGTTTATACTTAACCCATTTTTGTTGACTGATATGATTGTCAGTTCAAACATTAGAAACTCAGTTTTAATATATATTTAAAATATATCATAGACCTGGGGTGGAGTTACCCAGAATACTTTACTTTGCTTTTTTTCCATTTTTGTTTATCCCCATTCATTGTACTTGTTTTTCATTGGTTGTCTTTAGCATTATCACACGTTACTCTCAAGCTAAAAGTGTTTTTGTGCATTTTATATGTGTGCAATTCCAGCTAGCTTAAAGAGTTGACATCAGGCAGTTATGTGATAATTGTCACAGGCCTAATTTAAGTGATTTATAACCCTTAAGAAAGACTCTCTGTAATGTATTTTTGAGGGATGGAAATCAAAGAGCTCAAGGTTAAGGCTTAATGGAGTCATACTTTAAGGGGAGCTTACTGCATTACAGGGGTTTGCTTCATGTTTTTTTATCATCAGCAGTATAACAGTTATAACACGTGAGGATGACTTAAAATCAGCATGGGTCTTTGGAAAAGAAGATTACATTTGTTGAAAGGTTGCTGGATTACATGAAGCTCAACAAATACACAGACGAGATTTACATGTCATTAGCATGTGCTGAGGTGCTGAGTGTTAGGAGGACAGTAAACAGAATGATGGTGGATTCAGCTGAGGTTGAGCATTTTCTCCACTCTCACTTTGTGTGTTGAGTGTGTTTTGAGCAAATGACATGCTGGAAGATGCGTGACAAGGAAATATCCACCAGTCTTAATCACTGCAAATACTGCAAAAACATCTGTGGGTTCAAGTTAAGTTCACTGTGCTTGGAAATTCAGGTACGGAAAAACAACTTTGTATGTTTTATTGTACTGGACTGTAGTGGTGAAGAGGGAGCTGAGCCATAAGGCAAAGCTCTCTGTTTACCAGACGGTCTACATCCTGACCCTCACCTGTGGTCGTGAGCTGTGGGTAATGACCGAACAATGAGATAGTGAATACAAGCAGCGGAAATTAGCTTTCTTCACAGGGTGGCAGGCTATGCTCTATTTCATAGGGTGAGGAGCTCGGCCATCCGGGAGGAGCTCAGAGTAGAGCTGCTACTCCTCCACATTGAGAGGAGCCAGCTGAGGTGGTTCGGCATCTGATGCGGATGCCCCCTTGATGCCTCCCGGTGGGGGTGTACCAGCCACAGCCTACCAGGATAAGGCTCCGGGGTCGTCCTAGGACCCGTTGGAGGGATTACATCTCCATGTTGGCCTGGGAGTGGCTTGGGGTCCCTGGGAATGAGCTGGAGGAAGTTGCAGGGGACAGGGTCATCTGGGATTCTCTGCTCTCCCAACTGGATTAAGCGGTCAACGATGATGATGATTTTTAATGACACATTTGAAGGTGTGTGTAGTATACAGTGTGGTGCAAAAGTCAAACACCACTTTTCATTTATTTGATTATTATATTATTAAGTGGATTTTTCAGGAGATTTCAGGGGGAAATTAGATAAACACACACACACACACACACACACACACTTCTAAACTACTTATCCTTCTGGGTCTCGGGGAGAGCTGGAGCCTATCACAGCAGTCATTGGGTGGAAGGCAGGTTATACGCTGGACAGGTCACCAGTCCATCGCAGGCCAGACAGACAGATGTATACTTTCACACACACACACTCACACTCACAATTTAGTGTGTCCAATTAGTCTGAGAAATTAGATACAAGGTAATCCAATTATATTTGGAAGGAGAGCATAAAAGGGAAAAAGTGGGGAAAAAAAACAGGAGTTTCAAAACTGGAGTGCAAAAAATGATAAAAAGATATAGAGAAAAAAGTCTCATAACAACCAGTTGCCAAACCTGGTGGATCGCCAAAATTGACCCCATCAGATAAATAGCTTCGATTTTTGAGAGAGAGAAGAAAATCAAGCCACTTCAGATCTGAAATCTACAGGTGTTTCTGTCCATTCGTCCACTGTGAGAAGATGACTCAGTGCTGAGTTTGAAAGGATATGCAGCTGTCAACAAGCCCTTACTGAGAAAAGGAAAATTGACAAATCAAATAAAGAGGCTGCTGGTGTTCTGCTGCTCTAGCAAGAACCAGAAAATACTGAAGAGTGGCTCAGCAACAGATAACAGTCCAAATGCAACAGAACATGTTCAATTCTGGCTGTCACTCCATCTCTGTGTCTCTATCCTCTTAGCAGGTGTTATTTGAGTATCAGTTAGCTGGAACCGAGCCTGTACTGCAGTGGGTGTAACCTCGAGCCTGCTAACTTATATTACATCTGTCAGTCTGACGCCAGTTATTCGACTTTGTTCCCAAGAGTTTTTTTTGTCTGCACATGTAGCAGCAGAGCAGTACTGTGATGTTTGGATCTGTAGGCCACTAAATAAGCTATCTAGGCTTGAGGAGCTGGTTAGCGTTAGTCTAGCTAGGAGACTACAGATGCCACAAGAAAGGTTTTAATTTCAGCTTTCTGTCACTCCAACACCAGCCACTCGACTTCCTCCACTATCATCACTGTCATCTAATCTTGCATCTGTTAAGCTGGTGCTAGTCAGAATTGAGCCTGTTCTAATCTAATGCTAAGCAGCTCCTCTCTGCTAGTTTGCACTGCCATTTAGCAATTGGTTCTAGATTGATTGACATTTATTGAATAGTGGATTACACTGCTTTCATTTATTCGACCAGTGCATAAGCAAACTGAATGTATTTGGTTGTTTTGTGCTTTGATTGTTTCCGTGGCATCACTAAACCAATGTAAACGTGGATTACCAGACATTAGCTACATCATTGCATCATTTCACTGAGCAGTTCTGCGGCCCTGAGCATGGCTAGGTAACTGTGTTGAGAAGACCGTGCTGAGCAGGGTTAGGTAACTGTGTTGAGAAGACCGTGCTGAGCAGGGTTAGGTAACTGTGTTAAGAAGACCGTGCTGAGATGTTTTAGGTAACTGTGTTGAGAAGACCATCTTGAGCATGGCTAGGTAACTGTGTTGACAAGACCGTGCTGAGCAGGGTTAGGTAACTGTGTTGAGAAGACCGTGCTGAGCAGGGTTAGGTAACTGTGTTGAGAAGACCGTGCTGAGCATGGCTAGGTAACTGTGTTGAGAAGACCGTGAGGAGCAGGGTTAGGTAACTGTGTTGAGAAGACCGTGCTGAGCAGGGTTAGGTAACTGTGTTGAGAAGACCGTGCTGAGCAGGGTTAGGTAACTGTGTTGAGAAGACCGTGCTGAGCAGGGTTAGGTAACTGTGTTGAGAAGACCATGCTGAGCATGGCTAGGTAACTGTGTTGAGAAGACCGTGCTGAGCAGGGTTAGGTAACTGTGTTGAGAAGACCGTGCTGAGCAGGGTTAGGTAACTGTGTTGAGAAGACCGTGCTGAGCATGGCTAGGTAACTGTGTTGAGAAGACCGTGAGGAGCAGGGTTAGGTAACTGTGTTGAGAAGACTGTGCTGAGCAGGGTTAGGTAACTGTGTTGAGAAGACCGTACTGAGCAGGGTTAGGTAACTGTGTTGAGAAGACCATGCTGAGCATGGCTAGGTAACTGTGTTGACAAGACCGTGCTGAGCAGGGTTAGGTAACTGTGTTGAGAAGACCGTGCTGAGCAGGGTTAGGTAACTGTGTTGAGAAGACCATGCTGAGCAGGGTTAGGTAACTGTGTTGAGAAGATCGTGCTGAGCATGGCTAAGTAACTGTGTTGAGAAGACCGTGCTGAGCAGGGTTAGGTAACTGTGTTGAGAAGACCGTGCTGAGCAGGGTTAGGTAACTGTGTTGAGAAGATCGCACTGAGCAGGGTTAGGTAACTGTGTTGAGAAGACCGTGCTGAGCAGGGTTAGGTAACTGTGTTGAGAAGACCGTGCTGAGCATGGCTAGGTAACTGTGTTGAGAAGACCGTGAGGAGCAGGGTTAGGTAACTGTGTTGAGAAGACCGTGCTGAGCAGGGTTAGGTAACTGTGTTGAGAAGACCGTGCTGAGCAGGGTTAGGTAACTGTGTTGAGAAGACCGTGCTGAGCAGGGTTAGGTAACTGTGTTGAGAAGACCGTGCTGAGCAGGGTTAGGTAACTGTGTTGAGAAGATCGCGCTGAGCAGGATTGGGTAACTGTGTTGAGAAGACCGTGCTGAGCAGGGTTAGGTAACTGTGTTGAGAAGATCGCGCTGAGCAGGGTTAGGTAACTGTGTTGAGAAGACCGTGCTGAGCAGGGTTAGGTAACTGTGTTGAGAAGATCGCGCTGAGCAGGGTTGGGTAACTGTGTTGAGAAGACCGTGCTGAGCAGGGTTAGGTAACTGTGTTGAGAAGATCGCGCTGAGCAGGGTTAGGTAACTGTGTTGAGAAGACCGTGCTGAGCAGGGTTAGGTAACTGTGTTGAGAAGATCGCGCTGAGCAGGGTTAGGTAACTGTGTTGAGAAGATCGTGCTGAGCAGGGTTAGGTAACTGTGTTGAGAAGATCGCGCTGAGCAGGGTTAGGTAACTGTGTTGAGAAGACCGTGCTGAGCAGGGTTAGGTAACTGTGTTGAGAAGATCGTGCTGAGCAAGGTTAGGTAACTGTGTTGAGAAGATCGCGCTGAGCAGGGTTGGGTAACTGTGTTGAGAAGACCGTGCTGAGCAGGGTTGGGTAACTGTGTTGAGAAGACCGTGCTGAGCAGGGTTAGGTAACTGTGTTGAGAAGACCATGCTGAGCAGGGTTAGGTAACTGTGTTGAGAAGACCATGCTGAGCAGGGTTAGGTAACTGTGTTGAGAAGATCGTGCTGAGCATGGCTAAGTAACTGTGTTGAGAAGACCGTGCTGAGCAGGGTTAGGTAACTGTGTTGAGAAGACCGTGCTGAGCAGGGTTAGGTAACTGTGTTGAGAAGATCGCACTGAGCAGGGTTAGGTAACTGTGTTGAGAGGACCGTGCTGAGCAGGGTTAGGTAACTGTGTTGAGAAGACCGTGCTGAGCATGGCTAGGTAACTGTGTTGAGAAGACCGTGAGGAGCAGGGTTAGGTAACTGTGTTGAGAAGACCGTGCTGAGCAGGGTTAGGTAACTGTGTTGAGAAGACCGTGCTGAGCAGGGTTAGGTAACTGTGTTGAGAAGACCGTGCTGAGCAGGGTTAGGTAACTGTGTTGAGAAGACCGTGCTGAGCAGGGTTAGGTAACTGTGTTGAGAAGATCGCGCTGAGCAGGATTGGGTAACTGTGTTGAGAAGACCGTGCTGAGCAGGGTTAGGTAACTGTGTTGAGAAGATCGCGCTGAGCAGGGTTAGGTAACTGTGTTGAGAAGACCGTGCTGAGCAGGGTTAGGTAACTGTGTTGACAAGATCGCGCTGAGCAGGGTTGGGTAACTGTGTTGAGAAGACCGTGCTGAGCAGGGTTAGGTAACTGTGTTGAGAAGATCGCGCTGAGCAGGGTTAGGTAACTGTGTTGAGAAGACCGTGCTGAGCAGGGTTAGGTAACTGTGTTGAGAAGATCGCGCTGAGCAGGGTTAGGTAACTGTGTTGAGAAGACCGTGCTGAGCAGGGTTAGGTAACTGTGTTGAGAAGATCGCGCTGAGCAGGGTTAGGTAACTGTGTTGAGAAGACCGTGCTGAGCAGGGTTAGGTAGCTGTGTTGAGAAGATCGCGCTGAGCAGGGTTGGGTAACTGTGTTGAGAAGACCGTGCTGAGCAGGGTTAGGTAACTGTGTTGAGAAGACCGTGCTGAGCAGGGTTAGGTAGCTGTGTTGAGAAGATCGCGCTGAGCAGGGTTGGGTAACTGTGTTGAGAAGACCGTGCTGAGCAGGGTTGGGTAACTGTGTTGAGAAGACCGTGCTGAGCAGGGTTAGGTAACTGTGTTGAGAAGATCGCGCTGAGCAGGGTTAGGTAACTGTGTTGAGAAGACCGTGCTGAGCAGGGTTGGGTAACTGTGTTGAGAAGACCGTGCTGAGCAGGGTTAGGTAACTGTTGAGAAGATCATGCTGAGCATGGTTTGTAAGCATTACACGCCAAGTCATGTCCACATGGACCTGCCACTAGAACATAAATTAGCCGTGCTGAAAATGTTCGGCCCTACAGTGGGAAAGAGGCCAGTGAGTACTAAAATTGTATTTATTAAAATTTTATATAATTTTTATTTTAAAAAATTGACATTAAAGTTGAAAGATTTACATTAAGCTTATGATGCATTTTATACCTAAAACACTGTATTGTTGTATGTGCACTAATAAGTTAAGTGATACTTTTTTGATCTCACAAACAGGGAAATTCCACCTCCGCATTTAACCCATCCGTGAAGTGAAACACCACATACACGCTAGTGAATAGACACACACACACTAGGGGGCAGTGAGCACACTTGCCCGGAGCGGTGGGCAGCCCTATCCATGGCACCCGGCGAGCAATTGGGGGTTAGGTGTCTTACTCACCCTCTCAGTCATGTGCTGTCGACCCTCGGGATTGAACCGGCAACCTTCTGGTCACAGGGCCAATTCCCTAACCTCCAGCCCACGACTGCCCCCAATAGAAAATATCCTTCTGACACTGAAAAAATGATGACTTTTAATGAATGGCCATTTTAAGTGGAAATTAATAAATCAACGGTGGTCTGTGACTTTTGCACAGTATCGTGTGAACTAATCTCTTTAATCTCTGTAATATTACTGTAAGATGTTTTTTGGCTTGGCTGGGTTAAAGATCCTGCTTAACCCGGTCATGTTCCAGTCACCACCTGGACAAAGTTCAAACAGGGCCATGTGGAAATATTGCCAATTAAAAGCAACAACAACAACAACAACAACAAAAAAAATCAAGCCTTACTTTAAATTAATAATTTGTGTTTATGCTTTTCTGTGCCGCCCAACTTGTCCATACAACCTGTTCGTGAACGTCATTAGCATTTTAACTGCACTGGTGACGCAGAGAGACAAATGCTCACATTAATTATCCAGTTCCAAACTGCCTTTCTGAAACAGCTGCTGTGTCAGCAGCATTTGCTCCTCCCTGAATACAAGTCTAATAAGAGTCTGTAAATACTAAATGATGTTAATGCAATCCTGTTGCATCAGATTCAGCTTGTCTTAGATGTTAGAGGCATTACAAATACATTAATCTCTCTTTGATGTCATTATACAGTGATGATACAGAGTGGTAAATGCAATACTATATACTATATTTGACTGCATTAAACCTTAAATGTAGAATTGTTTTAGATTTTTTTAATGATATTACAATATAATGAATTACAGGGATGCACAATAATGTCTGAATCATTTTAACATCAGCAGAAGGATACTTAAAAAAATGACTAGCGTTGGACAGAATTTTAGATTTGGCTGATATTTCAAACCAATATTTAATGTAATAATATATATTTTGCTAAGCTAATGTGCTTAAATGTTACATTTCTCATTAGCACCTGTAGTTAGATATCAGCACCTGTAGTTATGAACATAAAAAAAATATTGAAGATTGGCATCGGTCCACAATTCCCATATCAGTGCATTCCTTGTGTATTATATCACTGCTGTCAGGAGAAAACCTTGTATCTCCATTTTTGTCATTTTTTTTAGTTTTTGGCATAATTTCAAAATGTCTGTTGCTCTTTACATTGTGTATAAATTTCATGATGAATGGACCAAAAAAAAATGGTGCAAAATGACTTCTTGAAAGAATTCTGATTCCATTGACCTAAATTAAAAGTAAGGTTACAAGGAGATGCCAGGTTTTCTTTCAACAACAGCAATGTAGAGCCATATGCAAAAATTTGGGTCCTCCGGTCAAGTTACATTTTGTTCTGTATTATACTATGTATATATATATATATATATATATATATATATATATATGCTTTGTTTAGAACTTTGCACCTCTATCGCTAGCTGATTCTCAAACTGCTCCATTTAATTTGCCACTAGATCTCATTTGGGCTTAGCATTGTTTGGGTCTTGTTCCACCTGCAGTGCTACAGGATAGCCGCTCAGCATAAATCAAAATCAATTCACAGAATTCCAAAACATATTCTACAAAACAATGCCAAGGTATATCGAGGTATATCCCAAAAAAATGAGAGATATTTCTTGCAACAATACCCACCTTGTGGGCTGTTTTGAGACATCTCATGTGTAAGTGTCCCTATAAAGGTTCTGTCTTGTTACTGATGGAACATAATCTATGCTGTCTGATTCATTAATTCATAATCACATGCTGTCTGATTTTCTAAAAAAAATAATTGGAATATTCAATACAGCGTTGAGAAGTGAAGTAGACCATAGTTAGCTTGTTGCTTAATATAGTGATTCCCATAAAGAAAATTAGCATTGCCACAGCGATAGAAAATGAAAAAAAAAAGCATTATATTACATTGATTTCATGTTATGTTCTGCAGAAAAGCAGAACTTTAATAAAAATGTAATTCTTAGGCATACCTTAAAGAAAATTAACTTTTTTAAATGGGCAAAAATCAATGTAAGTATGGGAAACACATATTCAAGGGATTATGGAGCACTAGAGCAGTATAAATATGGTAATTCTGTGCAGCCTCATGGACGTATGAATCCACCTTAAAGCTTAAAGTGTTTTTCTTGTACATCCAGGTTGCAAGAGTAAAATACAAAGTTGGCTGAATACTGTCTGGATTGTTCCTGTTAGTCCGATTATGACCGCTCCAAGGACGACTGTCTGCAAATACAGGGTGCTTCCCTAGTGACATACAATATAGGAAGAGGAATAAAGGAAGAGATCGCTTGAGACATATTTAACACATCCAGCCATGCTGAGGGAGCACTCATGTTAATAAGCACTCCTGACCAACTGTGGGGGGTTTTCCTGGTGGATCATTAATGCTGTAGGAATTACACAGGCAGATACAACTTTTGCTCATGTGCCACTTTTAGAAAATTTAAAGATGTTTCTTCTCAGCTGGAGATAAAGGTGCTCTCGTGTGAAAAAGGAGCAGCTAATGGCCTTCATTCTTGTCTGCTGTCTGCTACTGTTCCTATACGTGGAACAGTGCTAAACACTGGGCAGATAGAGGGTTTTCTAACCCAGAGAATTCTTCAATTTCTCAGATATTATCTCCTCTATTTCAGCCTTTCATCACTCTTCCTCCATTTGTGGCTCTACTCCTCTAACTGCCAAGTGGCTCGAGAGCGGCCCACATTTCATAACCCTATAATTTCTGCTCCAACACAAAAGGACAAGCCAGACCAGGCCAAAGAAGAAAAAAAAGCAAGATGCAGTCCTCAGTTCTTTGGAACCTTCATTAAAGTTCTGCCTCCATCATCATTAAAAGTATAGCCAAGATGTTATCCCATATCCTTTGCACATAAAAATCATTTTTTAATCTAGCAGATTCATAATACAGTTATTAAACCTCTAATGTACCCTGTAGGAAATTATTATTGGTTTAATTATCTCCTGTATCAATTTGCGCATTCTGCTAATAACGGTGAATACCCCTCAGAATGCCTGTCTGGCGTAATATGCAGAGAGTAATTAAGAATGACTTTTCACTGGCCTTCGACTCTAATGAAAAGTTGCACTCCGAATGGAGTACAGACCTTTACTCTGTTCTTTCTAAGGGCTGAACAGAATACTACACATGTAACTGTAAACAGTGGGACTGCATGAAGCCAAACAGTTTTCAGGGCAAACATCCTGTAAACCAGAGAAACAGTGTCAGAGAAAAAATGGTAAATTTAAATCCTGCAAGGTACAAACTACACTGACATGCCAAAAGTCATGGGATAGCAGTTTGAAAATCGATTATGAAGTGCCGTTATCTCAGGGGATGCCTTGGGAACGCCCACATCTGTATAAGTTGTGAGGTTTTATCTTCTGAGTGAGGTTGAGCGCTAGTCGGCGTGTTCAAGTCAAGGTGGTGTGAATTATCAGATTTCAAACGAGGCATGATAGTGGGTGCCAGACAGATGGGACATTCCATTCGCGCAGTTGTGTGGGCATTTATCATTCCTCGGTCCACAGTGTCACGTGTGCACTGGAATACACCATAGAAGTGGCCGCCCACGGGTACTTAATGATTGTGACCGACAGTGTCGGGATAGAATTGTCCGTGTGGACAGACAAATGACTCTGGCAGAAAGAACATCCACACTGAATGCAAGAGGGCCAACATGCATATCCCGCAGGTCAGTGCAGCGTTTTTTAGCTTTCATGATATATAGGAGCAGAAGACCTACCAGAACGCATCTGCTAACACCACAACACTGGACACAGCACCTCACCTGGGCTCATAAGATTGCTAACTGGAACCTAGGGGCCTGGCAACATGTGGCGTGGTCCGATGAGTCATGGTACCAATTGTTTGAGGATGACGGCGGGGTTTGTGTGTAGCGCAGACCCCATGAAGCCATTCACTCCATGGTGGTTCCATACTGGTGTGGACCAAGTCATTGACCGGTGACCCCTAAGTTTCACTGCTTGGTAACAATTTCCAGCCCAACATGTACTTCATCTACCGCTGCAATGATGAGATATTCCAGCAGGATTATGCACTGTGTCTTCGGGCCCAAGTTGTCCAGAATTGTTTGGAGGAGCATTCTGGAGAGTTCCCGACAAATGGTGTGGCCTGCACATATACCCAACATGAGCCCATTCGAGCATCCATGGGATGTGGTGGTGAGGTCCATTCGCACCCAAGATTCTGCGTCTAGAAATACCATGGAGCTGTGGGTGTCTATCCCGACACCATGGCTCAGACAGCTTCCTTCCACTTGTGGAGTTGATGCCACATCGAGTTGCTGCCCTTTGCCTTTCATTTAGAAAAATAAAAAGCAGTGTAGTCAAGATGGGGTGTATGGAGTGAATTAAACTTTTTATACATACTTTTTATATTTGAATGGTGAATATTGTATAATATTATTCATGGCTCATTTCTCCAACATCCTACACTTCAACTATGAAAACAGACTGGTTACCATCTAATATGTACCAGACTTTGACATGCACCATTAATTAATTAATTAATGCACCATTAATACAAGATCAATTTTATTCACTTCATCTATGTGTGGTCAGAATGTTTTGGCTCAACAGTGTATCAATGTATAAATATGGGCCTTGTTGTTATCACACAGGTGCTTACATTTGTATAGGACATACAGGGCGACCTGTCCAGGGTGTATCCTGCCTTTCGCCCGAAGACTGCTGGGATAGGCTCCAGCACCCCCCTGCGACCCTGACGGAGAAGCGGCTTAGAAAATGAATGGATGGATGGATATAGGGTGTATTATCATATATACATGTAATAACAATTATTTAATGCATATGGAGCATGATCATTTTACCAATAGATTCTGCCATGTGTATTTTGCATTACACAGAAGACTAAACAACCGGATGTACTGAAAAAAGTTC
This sequence comes from Pygocentrus nattereri, assembly GCF_015220715.1. Lineage (NCBI taxonomy): Eukaryota > Metazoa > Chordata > Actinopteri > Characiformes > Serrasalmidae > Pygocentrus > Pygocentrus nattereri. The sequence goes on from NC_051217.1 coordinate 17,568,989, forward strand.
ACTTTATTACAGCTTCCATTCTTGCCTTGCCTTCAGTTTTTCAAAGGAGTTTTCCCTACACCTTTAGTGGATAATCTTACATGTAATCACCTCAGAAATAACGTGAAAGTTGAAAAAGATTCATAATTTGGAATATGTACTACGTACAATGCATATGGGTCATGGATCCATTGTGTGTCCATTGAGTGTCCACTGTGTGTGTGGTGTGTGTGTGTATATGTGTATATGTATATATATATATATATATATATATATATATATATATATATATATATATATATATTTATTTATACACACACACAATGGATATGGGACACGTATGTTGAAAGGTTGAAAGAGCCTGAGAGCACCCTGCTCTGTGTGTGTGTGTGTGTGTGTGTGTGTGTGCGGGTGTCTCATCACTCTCTTCTGTAATTCAGCTCCTGATGCATTCCCTCTGAAAGGGATCCTCATGAATTTTTCATCAAGGATGCAGCGATGTATGCTGGGGAATGATGTCACAGGGAAAGTGCTGCCTTGGCTCATCTAAACCGGTTTGGTGTGCTAATTGCCACAGTTGATCAAAGGATCGATCCATTATCCGTAATATTTCTGAATCTCGAAGACACAATGGCATTTCTATAGCTTTATTCTACTACCCCATTACATCAAAGTGTTATCACACAGAGCTCTTCTGCACGTTCAATAAGGACTGCACATAATTGGATCTATGCTAGATTCTTCCTCTCTCTTGCTCATGGCTCTCAAACACAAGGCTTCCATCCCCGCTCCGCTTGCCATTTCTTTACAGCAGCAAACACAAACGGAAGTATATACACACAGGCACACACTCCCCTCATCGATCAGGTGTATGGCAATAGGCACTGGACTATGGGCCTGCTTGGCCTGTAGAGATTGAAGGCATGCTTTTGTTGCTCCAGCGATTAGATTGCTTTGGGGCTTTTACTCTGCCCCCCTTAGCCTTACCCTTTACCAATGACGACAAATGCACCCCTGGGCCCATTACTTGAGGTCCAAAAACAATCACACAATAAAAAGCACCATAGCTTATACAGCTTATATAGCTTATACATTCACAGCTTTTTTGCCCATTGCAGTACTCTTGTAGTTGTGGTACGCTTCAGGCATTGATGAACTATTTGTCTTTACAAAACCATAATACATTCCTAAATTTGGGAATCATTAATAATTCTAGTCTTTCCTATGTTTTATATAAAGCTAATATATAGTATTTGAATATTAGAACCTAGATACCAAACAATATTATCATACATTAAATCAATTTAAGTTTCTTAGACCAAGACATTTGTAAATGAGAAATAATATGTTATTTGCCTTGAGATTGAGATCACCACTTTTGAAATATGAGACATTCTGGAAACTGTTTTTTTCTTTTCTTTTTTTCATATACACTAAGGGCTAGATTCATGGGCAAGGATTAGGCCTAGTCATGGACTGTATTTTCATTTCAGGGGAGAATCTCCATTCAGAATGCTCTGTAACTCAGGACTAAGCTTAGTCTTTTTTTCTGGGAAACTTTCCCTATACATCTCAATATTCATAGACACCTATTCATCCAACATTTCTTCTGATATGAAGGGTATTAGGGTAGTATTAGGGAATTTGACCTTCCTTTGTTGCAGTAACAGCCTCTACTTTTGGGGAGGCTTTATATTAGATGATGAAATATTGCTTTTAGGATATGATTTCATTCAGCCACAAGAGCATTAGTGAAGTTGGGTACCAATGTTGGATGATTAGCTCTGAACCACAAATGACACAAATGTGCACCTTCTCCAGAGCATCTCATTCTTTTGGCAATTAAATTTTGGGCTAAATGTTGGCAGGAATGCAGACTGTTTAGGGTGGAAACAATCTGAATGTTACATTTTCAAACCAAACCAATGCCTCGTGACAGTTGGGCTCAAAGTAAGGGTGCTTATCAATATTGTCCTCAACCAGCATGTCGTTAGCCCATAGATGGAATACAAGTTAGCACGACTCAAAAGTTCCTTCAAACTCTGCATTATATGCAGTAAAACTAAACATTACCTCTTGCAGTTCAATTAAACCAGACTATAATTTAGCTTCACAGTAATCACTGGGCTAGTGAAAAAAGTTGACAATGGCTTACCAGTGGCTGTTTGCCACTCACAGTTCTAATTGAAGGAGCATGGACTAGAACAATGGTTACCAAGCTTCCTCCCTTCCTTTCTCTACTTTCTTAGAGTTTTTATTTCCAGTCTGCTCTCAACATGCTGCTTGGTTATCATGAATCTGATCCGGTCAATCAAGGAATTCTGAAGAAATCGATTTGTTGAAGCATATAAGATAAGATAATCCTTTATTAGTCCCACAGCAGTGAAATTCACATTGGATCACCATTTGTCTGGCCCAACACCTAGGACCTGTTTGCCTTGGGAGACCCTACCAGGAGCTTGTGTGGCAAATGGTTGGAATAAGACCCCACAGGAAAGCAGATCTCCATGACTGTTGTTGGTAACAACTTGGCTAGAGGAATTTGGTGCAGGTTCTAGAAGGGGAAAGATCCATTTAACAGTGGATTTCCCCAGACATGCCTTTACAATTCCTAGATGTTTCCCCCAGACATACAAATATGTCTGTCCTAGTAACACTAACATTAGAATAAATAAAGATAGCTATAATAAAGTAAGAAGTAACAACCTGTTAATGTGTCCATGCTCCATTAATTTAATTCAGGTGTGCTGGTGCAAAGTGCAGCTTTAAAATCGCTGAATTTGGTTGGTTTCTGGATACATACATTTTGGACATATAGTATAACTCTCAATTTTTGCTGTCATCTAAAGCGCTTCATCATTTTAGGTTCTGCTAACATTTCTTTGTGGTTTAGAGCCTGCTAATTATCTGAAAGCTATTAGGTCACATAGGACTCACATGGTGAATGTATTTTTTCATTCAACTGCAGCCAAATTTGTTTTATATTGCTGAAAATATTTCATATCAGTATTCTAGTCTTGTTTCTCCCTAAACCACCGCAGCCTAAATAATCAATGTGATGAGAGTTTGAATCGCTAATAGCATGGGTTGTTTGTCGGTTATGGATCAGGAAAGGGCTTTGAACGAGTGTACTCTGGGGAACAGGTGTTCTGTACAGTCAAATTAACACTTTGAATTATTTGTGTTTATTTTCCGCCAGTGTATTTTCTTAAAGCCAGTCTTTCTGTTTTGTTTTTCTTTTTCTAAACGCTATGAAAAACGGCATCAGGTCCAAAATGCTTTTCTTCTGTGCAAGCTGGCATGGGAAAGCTGCTAAAATATTCATAAGAGATTGGTGAATCTGATTTTCGGGCACAAATGACATTACTCAGGGTTGATGCCTTTCATTTTATCTCCATGTTTTATTCCTCTGAAAATATGCATGGCTATTTTGCAGTGAGCGGCACATAAACAGCACAGGAGCGGGCCTGTTAATATGGCTTATTGTGTCTTTAATTTAGCGCACCTTCTGTTCCTTAAGGAAAATAACGGCCTGTTTTCAAGAGGCCTGACAATCTGAAATTTGATCCACACCTACTCAAGCCGACCTTTTTCAAAAGAGCTGACAATCCTCCATTTGATCCAGACTTCCGAGCATTCCCGCATCTCCACCCTTCCCTCCCTCACCCTGTAGTTCAGGCTCATCTGAGCATTTTTCACATGTGGAAATCAATTTCAGTGTACCTTGTGATGAAAAACAATATGAGTGCTCCTTGTCATGGTCATATTTTCACTCAGACTCTCCTCTTCACTGCATAGGCAAGAGGAAGAGGACAGTTGAACAGTCCTGGGGGAAACTATAGGGAACAGTTTTAATTAATATATTATATAATTATAATTAATAATTTTTAATATTTTTATTATTTAATTAAGTCAAAGTTTTGAACATATCAAATGTACTGGATAATCATACATTTTCAGAACACAGCAGGTATTTTCATGTTCATAGCTGGAAGGCATGGATGGTATAGTCTAGTTCATGATTTGCTTTTATAAGAACTTGTTCCAAAGTATATTGTTGCTGTCAGAAACAGAACATTGTATCTAAAAAATAGTAACCTTATAAAATAAGGAAAATATTTTTCCATTGTAATGCAAGTTATTGTAACAAGATTCTATTTCCAAGTAATTTTGGCACATTTCTATTGGTTTAACATGACATTTTAATGCATTGCAAATGGTAAATGGAGTTTTCAAATGATGCAAAATAAGAAAAAAAACGCCAAAAATGTAAAAACAAGGTCTTTTTTGACAGCATGACAGCGATGAAACACTATGGTTTCTTTTACGATGTCAGTTTTATGACATGCTATTTGGATGGGATTACATGGGGAGGTGGTGTTATGTAATTTTACCAATTCACATGCAAAAAATGCAAAAAAAAAATACTTGTACAAAAAATACAAATGACAAATATGGGAATGGCTGCTAGATTCATGTGCTGCCATCACACAAAAAAATGTTCCATCTGCAAAATCTTAAGTTGCTGACAAGTGGAACATGTCGGTAAACATTCAATTAAATAGTAATTTTGTTTCCTTTAATGATCTACTACCTACCTAGGGATCAGAGGTCTGCACTCCCGTGGATTCCTGTGGGACTTGCCACAATATGTTGTGGTGCAGGACTAAATTTTTAGTGTGCAACCAGCCCACAGTAGGCGGGAGCAGGCTGAAGCATGCATAAGGAGAAATCCTGCAAATTAATGAATAGCCTTTAAAATGACAACAGTAAAATAGTTCAATTGAACGAAGTCATTCTAAAGAGTTGTGAAGCAACTGTCCGTGTGAACAGCATGCACATTCTCATAGCTTACCCTTCTGTGGTTTAATTCCTGGTTTATGTTTACTGGGAATAAATGACATTTGGTGAGGTTACTTTACAATGAGACTGATGACCATGACTGCCATGTTATTTCAGCAGAGGCTAATGTAATTGATGGAACTGCATGGGCGGGATCAGGCCAAAACCTTTTGGTTGCGGGCGGGAGCAGGACACGTGATTGATTTTCTGTGGGAGCAAGTTGAAATCTTGCGGTAGTGTTTGTATTTATGATCTGAACCTGAGGCTTCAATGGTCAGTTGAGCTTGGTTGATCTCAAAGAAAGCAAAGAATCAGTTGAGTTCAATTGGAGGCATCTGTGGTTGATGAGCTGTTGACTTTGTTCTTGGATTCCTTGCTACATGCATCGGGGAAATGAGCTTTTGACAAAGTGAGCTCAAGCTATGCATGCTATATGCATTCTTGGCAGCCCTGATGATAGCTTTCAGATTGTGTCTGGTTGCTCTCAAATCTTCCCTGATACCAGATCAAGTGCGAACTTCACTGTTCATCCAGGTTTTTGGTTTGGACGAGTGCAAATGTTCTTTGTTTGGACTATTGGACCATCACATCCTGATGAATCTGAAAACAGATGTTGCATATTCATTCATATCTACCTGAGAGCCTGTGGTGTTTGATGTTTTGTTCATTTCCCAGCAGTCTTGCAGTGTTGATTCTGCTCAGTTTTGCTACACATGCTCTGTTTGAACTGTGTCTTTAACCCATTTCAGGAGCTGGAGGTATGTTGACTTCATGAGCAGTAAGATGTGAGTCACTTTTCCCAAGGGGGGTAGGGGGGGTGGAGTGGCACTGTAAATGTATGTTCATGTAAACATGATCTAATACGTCTATATATATATATATATATATATATATATATATATATATATATATATATAGTTTCTGTCTGTGGCTGGACAGAAGATTTGCTGGTTGAATCTGCAGACTGTTCTGAGATTTGATTGAAGTCACCTGTGTTAATGATCTCAGGGTGTAGAGACTGTTTTTTGCCAACTGCAGTGTTTGTTGGGCTAGCTCAGCCCACTTGATCACATTTTGGAGGAACTTACACAGCCACATCAATGACCACTGTGAATTATCTCAGTAGTAAAAACAGGTAACATCTTAGCACCTGGAACTTGAGGTGGAACAATATGGCCCAATCTCATCTTACCCCTTGCCCCTACAAATTAGCTCTTAGCCTTCTGGTTTGGCAATTCATGCCTAGGGATAGGGTGTCCCATTTTTTGTTGAGAGAGAGGGGTAGAGCAAAGTGTTAGGGCTACATGGCCCTCCAAATGGAGGTTTTTCAGAGGCACATTCCAAACAGAGTGTTATAAAAAAAAATAAAAAAGACGGCAAGATGGCTGCGCAAGCAACAAAAGAAACCCACAAATGTGAATATTTTCTCCAGGTTATCACGATAGCCATTGTACTTTCTTAGTTTAATGCCGTTTCAATGTATTATGGTCCTTTTCTACATAACAAGCATACAAAAATTCCCTATGAAAATGTCTCAGTAGCTAGCTACCTAAATTTCCTGTTCCACCTTAAATAGTCCAACTTTACTGATGCCTGAAGTGCCAGAATGTAACAGCTGTTCCGTTTAACAGGAAAATTCAAACAAGAAGCTGGGGAATAGCTGACTTTTGAGGGTCCCATTTCTTAGGGGAAGATTTCAACCACCACCCCTTTTAACTTAGTTCCAAGGCGCAAGGTGACACTTGAAAACGAGGGGTAGGGGTAAGAATAAGTAATGGGATTGGACCTACGTATCAGCTTGATGATCCTATGTAAAACTAAACAAATGCAAACAGCCAGAAAATTTGAAACCACGTGAGAATAGTTTAGAAAAATATTTTCTCATTTCTCATGAATGTTGAATATAAGAGTAATTAGGAGTTAGAATATTTATGCAGCAGTGCAGAAAAAGCATGCAGTCCTGATGTTGATGATGACAGAGTGCACTCTCAGTGAGATGTGCTTTCTTCTTCTATACTTGAAGGATCGTGGATTTAAGCCCATTTAAAGTAGACCTTATTTATTTATTTATTAACTTACTCACTTACCCAGAGCCATGAGCTAAGCAGCAGTCACACTTTTAATGCCTATGCATGCGTGAAAGATCATTGCACTGGGTGCAATCCATCTACCTGACAGCACTGTAGCAAATCCCCCTATAGCTCAGCTATCCATGTGAAAACTCATTGTCAGATGTTTTTCACGTTGCTACCAGAGTTTGGTAGCTTTAGTCGCTTAGTGTGGCCAAGAACTTCTTTCAAGAAGGAGCCATTTTACTGATGTACAAAGCGTGACATTAATAGGATGTCAAAAGAAGAGCACACCTGCATGAAGCTAAGTGATATGCTTGCCGGTAATGTAGAGCTGGAGATGTTTTTTTTGAGCACTGGAGGTAGGAGGGCAGCATGGGACAGAATGTATGGTAACTCTAAACTATAGCTCAGATAACTCAAATAACCAAGCAAAATCTCTGAGGAATGTTTCTAACACCTTGTTGAAAGTATGCCACAAAGAATTAAGGCAGTTCTAAGGGCAAAAAGGGGGTCCAACCTTTTACTATCAAGGTGTACCTATTAAAGTGGCCGGTGAGTGTATATAAACATTGAAGTCTTAAAACATTCTCTCCATACAGTCCATATATGCAAATTAAGCTATATATACCTGTTTATCCAGCCTACAGCAGCTACTTCCACCCGTTCACACTGCTTTTTGAATGAGGTATAAGACACGACAGCCAATCGGAAAACAAAGCTATTTTACATATATCAGTCTTCAAGGTGTAGTAACAGAAACAGATTGTTTTGTTACGATGAATAAAGAGAGGGTAAAAAGATTTAACCCCATGACCCAAGAAACGTTTTGAGGACTGCAGGAGCACACCGGTTGGGTAAGTAGCAGTAGTCGACAGTATACAGGTCTATCCGGTACACCAGTTGAAATTCCTTCTCAGGTATGAGTTTTGTCAGAGCCGTTATACTGATAACATGACGTACAAACCATTCAGTATTCCGTCTAGCTGAATGACTGAGTCAGGGCTGTTTCAGTCATGTTTCAAATGAAAATGAAAACGTAACAGCCTCTTGATCAGCTCCCGCTTTCTATTCTAGTTGAATTTGAAGCAGTCCACTTTGTTTTTCAAAGCAGCAGATATAAAATAATGGCTGGCCATTTGGGGTTAGCCTTAGCCTAACATGGACAACAGATAATTACCATACTTCCTCTAACACCTGACTGACATCCCTGAATAATAAGCTGTTAACCTAGAAAAAAAGGTTTAATCCAGTCAGATTTATTGTCACATCACATTTACATAGGTGCGAAGGTGAGTGAAAATCTTAGGTGTAGAGTCCTGAAATAAAAAGTTATGATAATGTACAGTTGTACACATTTATGTATGCAATTGATTTATTTGAGCATCTAAAATGGTTTTATTTGCAAATGTGAATTCCTGTTTTCTGTCCTGTGGGCAGCATCCTGTGACCATTAGAGGATGACTTATCACAAATTATGCAGTAATAGATAAGCTATTCTTTCTGACTTTACATCTACAGGGTGGACCAACAAGGTAAGTGCTGTCTAATAGAGTGGACAGTGAGTGGACACAGTGTTTAAAAACTCCAGCCGCACTGCTGTATCTGATTGAGTCACACCAGCGCAACACACACTAACACGCCACTGCAGTGCTGAGAATGATCCACCACACAAATAAAACTGCTCTGTGGTGGTCCTGTGGGGGTCCTGACCATATGAAGAATAGTCTGAAAGGGGGCTAGCAAAGCATGCAGAGAAACAGATGGACTGCAGTCTGTAATTGGATAACTACAACATGCACTTATATGGTAAGTGAAGCTGATAAAATGGACAAAGAGTGTAGATAAAAGGAGGTATACTCAGTGGAGGGGCTGGACAGTATACATGTAAACTGTGATGTATATGGAAACTGTATTAGACTGTGATACATTTTTTGCCATACCATCCAGTAGACTACTGCATTACGCCAGGGGACATATTGCTATACTATATTTTGAATTTGAATAAGAGTCATGTATTTTAGTGGTGGACTACTGCATACAGAATTGCACTCAACAGTGAGCGTATCACTCTTAGCTTTCTGTAGAACAGCTCAGTCTGGTGATTATGTGCTCCTCATGCTGAAGGTTTGAGTTGTGTTTCTATCTGACGGTAAATGAGCCATTCACTCCGATTATTTGAAAGACTCCTTGATACGGCAGCCTGAGAAACTTTTGTTCTTTTTTTATTTGAACTTGTTTTGTTTCAAAGCTTCTGTGAATCAGAGCTGTCAGCATGACGCCCCCGACACACACACACACACACACACACACACACACACAAATACACACACTTCTGATCAGCCGTCAATGAGAGATCGGGTGCTGAAACTGTCAGTGGTTTTGGCACAGAACTGATTTGCATACGTGTGGAGATAATGCAGAAAGCTGATATGAGAGGTTATGACAACTCTAAAGCAAATGGTGGTTGATGCAAAGTAGTCAGAGCTACTCATGCGTGGTATCTGAAGTTTTAATGCCCATTCTAATTACAGTCCTTCACCAATCAGATATAGCACCGCTCCTGCTGATAATGTGGAGGGCCATTACTTCAGATGGATTTTCTGCCTAGTTGAGTAAATTTTCCCCAAGTCGCTCCTCTCAGGGCCTGCTGCACTGCCGAAGTGCCACGTGCCTTCAGCAGCAGTGTGGAGGACTCTGGTCAGGAAAGATAGGATTTAAGGCATCTCATCTGAGATGCGGCTGAGATAAAATCAACACCGCATTAATCTAAAGCTCTGTCAGACGGAGTTGAGTTTGCTCAGGGCTGCTAGCTTCGACCTCTCGGGTGCGATTCCCCATTAATGCGTTTTCTGTGTCGCTTCCGTGCTGAAGGAGGCTGAGATTGAGTTGAATGGAAAGATATGCCTCATGTTATTCTGGGCACTCTCTCCTTTTAGAACATGCGTGCAGCAGGCCAGCTCTTTTCTGGAACTGTGATTTCTGGTCAAAACTGTTGGCTGCTCACTAAAGCACCTGACTCCACTGATGGCAAACTGCCACGCTAACTCAATGTACATTTTGAATTTGAGCAATAGGGCTGTACCCAACTGAGGACTTTCTGGACCACAGGGCCTGACTTTCAACTAAAACTCGACTAATCACTCTTTTTGCACAGAAAATAACAGGTTAATAAATACATAGTATCAGAAAAATTATATAGACTATAGCTATATTTTCATAGTCTGCATAGTTTACATGGTTTAGAAATGGATTTATAAATCAGTTGCTTCAGCACAAGCAGAACTGCAAATGGGCCTAATGTACATATCACTGCTATCAGAACCAAACTTCGTGTCTCTATTTTGGTCATTTATCAGTTTTTGACTAATAATAATCTGATATAGCCTGCTGGCCTTTACATTGTCTGCAAATTTCATGATGAAAGTACCAAAAGAAATTGTTTAAAATTACTTGGAACACATTCTGGTTCCATTGACGTATATTAAAAGTAAAGTAGATCTTTTGCTTCTCCTGTCAAGTTATCATTTTGGAGAAATGAGGTTTTGTTCCGACAGCTGTGGTATAATAATACGTTCGGAAAGCTGTTAGACTGGGGATGCACAGCTCTGGTCCCAGAGGGCCAATGTCCACCACAGTTTGGTGATTTTACTGCTCAAACACAACTGATTACACTCTATTAATCTATTAATTGCTTTTAGGTTTAGTGGGTGTGTATCAGTAGAGGAGCTAAAAAAACTGTGCTGGACACCGGCCCTCCAGGACTAGAGTTGTACACCCTGTGTAAGACCCAGCAGTTGTTTCTGTATTGATAAGGACTTGTCCGCATATAAAGGATATCGGCCCTGCCCAAAGGAAAACACATATCTCCAAAATTGTAACTTTACAGGAGAGTTCCTAACTTTCATTTTAAGTTAATGTAAAAAGGTTTTATTCCAAGTGTTCTAGAAGCATTTTGATTGGTTTAGTTGGTCAATTGAACAGTGTTCAAATGATATTGGAAAATAAAAATAGACAAAAATGGAGATTTTCTTGATTTTCTTTGGACAAAGACGATATGCAAAATGTGTCTTTCGGTCAAGCAGAAGTACAGTAGATGCTTATGCACCCAATTAATTCCTAAAGTAAAAAAAAATAACAAAGATTGTATACAAAACTATACATCAAATTATAAAGCTGCAAATAATACAGCTGATGATGTATCAAATGATAAAATGATCAAATAAAAATGGACAAAAATGAAGATACTTTTTTTTTTTTGACAGAGCTGATATTAAAGTTTACTGTTTGTGAATCAGTAAATTGCCCCAATAAACAGCTATGAAATACCCCATAAAACTAGCTTTATATTGTCATGATCACAAGTCTAAATGCAGTGTTATACCTTATTAACAGACTGGAGAAATTTCCCATTTAATATTGCATATAATTAATAATACTTAAAAGTGTTTGAAGATGCACATTCAAAGCTACTTTCAGCTGTAGTACTTAGCAAATGAAGCGCAAAAATGCCAGCTACATGCCATCTATGATTTGTGTAGGAATCTGCAGTCACTGTCACTGCCCTCCATGCAGTAGACTGGGGTTTGAGCCCCTGCCTGGGCAAGCTCTAGCCACTCTGAGTGCGTGTCTGCCAACATGCATTTGAGTAAATGCAACCATTAACTTGATTACACAATTGCCAAAAATATATCCCATCAATCCTACCAGTGTGACCTGCCACATTTAAAATGATCAATGCACTTTAATTTGATTTGTTTAGTTTGAGAAATATAAAATTTCTCTTTATGCTAAATGTTTTTTTTTTTGCCAATGTTCTATAAAGCTTGTACAAACTGCTATTAAAGAGCATAAAGTTGGCAATTCAGTTTTTAAATAACATAATAAGTACATAAATAATGAAATAAGTAAAAGTAATTAGTCAGCTGACAGACTCTGCATATGCTACGACCAGTCAATTAACTTCGACATGGTAAACCATCCTCATCCTCCAACTTTATCATCCAGTTATCTATGAGAAAATCTAGTCCTTTAGAAATGTCAGAGCCTTCAATCACAGTAGAAGAAACCAGGACAGTGAAGGGGTCCTGGGTGTTCAGAGCTTAGCTAAGCAATGGTTCTCCTCCTCCCTCTCTTTCAACTGAGTGGAGGTGAGAGAACCCCATGTAGCTTACGGATCAGTACTCAAGGTTACATTCCAAATCACATTTCCGGCAACTGGCCAGCTGTGTAGTAAAGGAGGTTTATAGTCTTAAGCACTGACCTTGAGAAAACACCGAGGTACTGCCCAAACAGTGGTTGATTAAGGGCATTTTTGTGTTAGGTGAGGTATCACAGCCCAGTCTCTGGGTACCTGGGTATTTTTGGCAACACTGTCTGCTTTTATGACCTTAAAAAACACGCATTGAATTTTTTACAGACTTGGTCTCTCTTTAATTTATGCAGACCAATATCAGAGATGGAAATTAATGCGCGTCAGGGTTTCAGCCATTGTCAATGAATGAGAAAAATAAAGGCTACCAACCATTTGTGAATGCTGTAGTAAGCTTGAATTCGGCTTTATTTTCTCCAGCTCTGCATGATGGCTCATTTTTACATTAATACTTTCCTCTGACAGTATCATTAATCAAGTTGATCGATTGCGGCGTTTCTCTAATCAAACTGCACTCGCATCCCCCAGTGTCCTCTCTGGATTCTCAGAGTAGCGCCTCATCGTGCTCGCCGTATTTAAGTAGGGCATCCCAACCTTCCACCTGCTGCAAGGCCATATCCGTCCACTCCGCTGCTACTGGCCAAAAATAACAATGAGAAAAGTACAAAAGCAGAGAGAAGCAGAGGAATTGGTCTTTATACTCTACAGACCAAAAGATTGATTTTTTTACAAATAACTTAATTAGTTAATAGACACCTCTGCATGTTACTGATATTAAGCTCAACCACCGAGACCTTTCCAAGTAGTTCCACTGGTTCGCAGTGATGCGCTCTAACTGTAGCACACTGTGTGTTAAACGCATTAACAGTCACTGCTGATAACGGTATCTAATTCTTATTCGGGTCATCAAACCTTAAGGAGGATCTGACAGTGAGAATCAGGTGGATCAGATTAAAGCAACAATAAAGCTGGGAAGGAGATTCACCACACTGGGCAAGGAAAATAAAAGGGAAGAAATTGGCAAAGGCCACATATTGCTCCATCACTTTGGCTGTGCTCCTCAGTTTTCGGCAACAGGTCGTGTAGCTACAGATTTCTGTCTTTTGGCGTACAAAGCTGTGGAAACTCAGTAGAACAGCAGAACACTTCTGCGTCCTTAGTGCTTTCTCCATTAGTATCTCTCCAGAGATTTGATATGGGAGCTGTACCTGCATGTTTCCTGATGACTGCAACTGCTGCTACTTTGAAAGAATCAATAATTTATTTCAGCAATTTGCATTTACATTGGGCGAACCTTGTAATGCCAAAGAAGCTTGAAAAGATGCCAACACATGCAAAGTCAAGAGAGAGTGAAAGTGGGATCGGTTGAACAAATTACACACATGCACACACACAGACTTTTGTGGACAGGACATGTGGTCATGCTTATGAGTACCTGCAATAATACTTATGTATGTGCATATGTATTATCATGCCGCTGTCAGATGAAAACCTTTTATCTGTATATTTTTTTGATACATAGTTCTTCGTAGATACATTGTTCTTCATTTTTTTACATAATATGAAAATAACAGTTGCCATTTACAGTGTTTTTTTGTTGAAACGTCACCCTGCATGGAGTTTTTAATTTAAAAAATTTGAAAAATTGTTCTGACACTGTCTCAAAGGTTCACACAGCAGGTAAAAGTGGCCCGAATCTTGTTGGTTTGGCTGTTCACAATATCCTTTAAATATGATCTATATGTGGCATTAGACTGAACAGATCATCTCCTAAACTGACCATGATGCGCAAAAGAACAGTTCTTCATGTTGCTTCATCCAGAAGTAAAGAATCATGACTGCTAACGAACGCCAGACGCTCCCACTGGGTTCAGTTTCATCTTCACCAGCACCACAGGATTGATCACGAAGCTTCACTGACAACTGGCCTCATCATCCAGAATATGTCAGAGCTTGCCATAAAAAGGACGTGGTCATGTCTTTGGTTCATGTCCTCAGATTCTTTAAACTTTGCTTTCAAACGTTTAACTGTTCTTTGATGCTGCTGCCTCGCTCTCGGATGGCTGCGTTTGGCCATTTCGTTCAAAATAATAACGGCTTCTAACTTTTTCATACAGAAACATCAGCCTAAATGTTTCTGAGATCTCAGCAGCATGACATTATGACGAACGTCAAGTTGGATTGACATAAAAGTCATGAATTATTATCTAGCTGTTCAGTCTGAGCTGCATTGCCGCAGATCGGCTCCATGTCTGATTTCAGTAGCAGATACAGAAGTGTCTCACATCAGAATTGAAATGTTAGATTCAGGCTGTTCACACTGCCTCACCGATAACACATCTGTGTCACATATGAAGAAAAAGATTAGATTTGGGCCACTTTTACCTGCTGTGTGAACAAAGCCAAAAAGTCATGATGAAAAGCCCAAAAATGACTTGGAATAAAAATGTCTTTAAATTAAATTCTTAGTTAAAACTGAAGGATATTTTTCTTTGTCCTGTAAAGTAACTGTTGGAAGAAATCCTTGTATCTTTGTTTTTATTGCTAAAATCAGCTTAAGAAAGTTTCAGTGGGCAACAATATGTAAGTATTTACATTGTAACAGAGGTCAAAAGAAGAGTCTGGTGAGGCCATGATTTTGAACCAAGAACAATTCTTTATTGAGCATAACAGGCAGAAAATCACATACACAACAGCCCACAGGGGAGGTCACTGCTATCCACACACACATTTATTAGATAATATGTATTAGATATATTTATTAGATAATAATGTATTGTGTACAGAATGTTCCATATACATTGTAATATATGTAGCTTTTATACAAAGTAAAAAAGCACTTTACAGAGAAACTTCTTATTGGCCCTGTAGGTTAGAGCTGGTTTCTTACTGAATAATGTCTTTTTCTGAAAATGTACTCAAACAAACAACAGTTATTCAGACGTATCTTAGCACAAAAAATATTTCAGGTAGATAAAGGCTTGTCTTTGCATTTCTATTTCCAATTCACTGCTTTCTGCCACTAGAGAGTTTAATCAGCAGGTATTCAGAGCTCCATATGAATAAGACTCATTTGATGGACACCTTAAACCTCTTTCACGCTGATGTATTCCTCTCTTTATGGATATCTCAAAGTTAGAGGATGACATTGCAGTCTTTAAAGAAGATAGTTCAGTGTATTTAAAAGTTCTGCAAAATTTACCTCGATACAACATTTTGAAGCCAGATGCTAACCTTATGCAGGGCTTTGGGCTGCAGTGTGGCTGTGTTTGCATTAGCACTGTCTGCATGTGATCATTCCTCCAGGTACCTCGCTCCCTTTACTTCTCTGAAATGCTAATGAATTCAACCTTTGGGAGCATCAGCGTTTTTTACTGTTTTGGAAAAGTTTAGTGTGTGCATGTGGCTGTATGATGGGGGGTTTTGCTCTCTTCTCAGAAGTTCTTGAAATTTAAAGAAATTGTTTTAAATATTGTTCTATATAGCACCGAGGGTTCCACTGTTATTATGAGTCAAGACATTTTTCAGTACTAGAAAACCATTTTTTCTGTGTTACAAGTTGTGTTGGAGCAAAAATTTGGACCCTCTTGGGGTCCCTAACGTGCAATTTGAGAACCACTGCCCTTTCACTTTTGAAAATTGAATGTGTAAACAATGAAGAACCTTATCAACGTTTAAAGAACCTCCACATAAAGGCTCTATTTAGGGATGCATTGATATTGAGCTCGAGGGCCAATGCTGATATCTGATGTTTTTCACATGCATATCTCTGAAGGCTCATTCTGGTACATAAACATCTGTGAAATTTAGAAACTGGGACTAAATATAACTTTCACTTGCTGTGTTTACATTAAGATTTTTGTCAGTCTGATTAAATTCCAATTTCCAAAGTTCTTGCTACTTTTCTGTCGTGTAAGATTTGTGTAGAATTTTGTAGTATTGCACAATAGCAGCATTTCTATACCAAAATGATATGTGTATAGATATTGCTGGAAACAGTGCTTGTTTTCCCTTACTTGGCTGTAATGGTACACATCTGTTGGGAACTACACTATGAGTGCTTCTTTCTTCATGTCTGACGAGATTACATCCTGTTGTACAGTGAAATTGCATCAAATTAAAGCTGCGATGACTAGTGGGGAGAGGACTGATACACAAAACTACTGGCAGCTCGTTAAAACCGACATGACAAAAACAGCAGATCAAAGGTTGGCTGTGATTTTTAGTACTTGCAGTAGTTCTCATACATTGCCAGGCAAGAGAGAGAAAGAGAGGGACGGTTGGAGAGAGAGCCTTTGATAAAATGCAGTGGTGTCAGAAAGATTTGCGCATCGCTGAGTTCTGCAACAAGAAGCACTGTTCGTGCTCGTGAATCTGGAGGTGATGACTGGAGTGGAGATTTATCAAGATGAAAATTCCAGGATGCCTGAAACAACAGCTTAAACAAACAGTAAATAAGCAAGTACCTGGATGAACAATAAACAGAAGCAACTTTTGTTTATAGAGCATATTTAATTGAGTGATGTTGTCCAGAACTCTGTATAAGTAAAGTAGATAAAAACAGACTCAGCAAACTGATCCGCAAGGCCGGTGATGTTGTGGGTGTGGAGCTGGACTCGCTGACGGCCGTGTCGGAGAGGAGGACGCTGTCTAAGCTGAAGGCCATTATGAACAATGGCTCCCACCCACTCTACGACACAGTGATGAGACACAAGAGCTCATTCAGCTCAAGACTCACTCTACCAAAATGCACCACAGAGCGCCACAGGAGGTCATTCTCACCTGTGGCCATCAAACTCTATAACTCCTTCCTCAGTGTGTGACTCACAAAACTCAATACAAAACTGTTCATATGTGCAATAATAACAATTGTGTGTGCAAAAACTCAGAGAGACACTAACTTAATTTAAATAATTGTAACTGCTTTATACCTGATGTTTCATATTACTATCACAATCACTGCCACCTTACTATATTCATAAGTACTTAAATCCTGTGTACATACTGTAAATTTCTCTATATTGTCTTAAATTATTAGTAAAGTGTTTATTTTTACGTAAGTGGCTGCAACTGTAACAACTGCAATTTCCAACTGCAACTGCAAGGAATCTGAATCTGAATATATGTACAGTAACAAGATCACCAAATAAACCCCATTTGGATCCCTACCTTACACTAAAAAACAGTTCTTCAGTGGTTTTTAATAAACAAAGTGGTTCTGTATAGAGTTCTGAACAATTAAGGAGCTATTTGAATGCTCACTGCATGATTAGATGGTTCTCCATAGATAAGATAAGATAAGATAATCCTTTATTAGTCCTACAACGGGGAACTTCTCAGTGCTACAGCAGTAAATGGTGAGCAAGGCACTCAAGAAAAAGTAACAAGAAGAGAATTAAGAAGCAAGTAATTAACTTTACGTACTTAACAAGGTTTTTTACAGTTTTTTACTTGTTACTATATAGACAATATATGTTACTAAAAGTAAAAAATAAGATAAACAATATAAACTCTGTCCTTCGCAAAAAAAATAAAAAATTAACAGTATAAAAAATTATAAATAAATAAAAAGCTAAGATATTTACACTTGAGGAGCAATCTGAGAACCACTGCCCTTTCACTTTTGAAAATTAGATGTGTCAACATGAAGAACCTTATCAAAGTTTAACAAACCTCCACAGGAAGGTTCTATTTAAGGATGCATTGATGTTGAACTTGTGGGCCAATGCTGATATCTGATGCTTTTCACATGCATATCTCTGAAGGTTCATGGTGGTACATAAACATTTGTGAAATTTAGAAAGTGGGACTAAATATAACATTCACTTGCTGTGTTTACATGCAAAGATTTTTGTCAATCCAATTGAAATTATTCCGATTATAGATTAAGACTGAGATGTTTATGCTCACTCTGCTCAACAGTCTCTCAGAAAATCTGTTTATATGTGCACTACAAGTAATCCGATCCAAAATGATGTGCATGCCTAGAGAACCACATAGTGTAGACGTTACCATGACAACGAGGATCATGTGAGTCCAGTCAGAGTGAGATGAGCAGCAGTGAGCAGTGCTTGTGTTACTAATTCCTTTAAAATGATGTCAGAAAACGTGCTTCATATGTGCTTATTAAAGAAGGCAGAGAGGAAATTTTCTGAGACACATAAGCTGGATGTCCGTCCCACTGTCGGCTTTTAAAGCTGTCAAACTGGTCACACCGGCAGCATCGACCTGTGCTTAACAACACCACTACAGTCTGTTAATGATCAGCCTGACCACCCAGCACTCTACACACTGAGCTCCAGTAGCTCAGAGGACTGTGTGCTGTGCACTTCATCTCTGACTAAACCTTATTTCTAGTATATTTATATATTTATACTGTTACTGTTTATTTAAGATGTTACCTGGACATTATGCTGCTACTCTGTACCTACACCTATAACACTTGCCTGTGCACATCATGTCTACGTTCGACACCCGTACCTACTGACTATGCACATTTTGTCTGTCTTTTACTGTCTTTTGTCTTTGCACTGTTTACTATGCATCTTTTATTACTGTACTGGAAAATAGCCCGATAGTGTTTCGTTAGACTGTACTACCCTGTATTGTATAATGACAATATAGTTGAATTGAATTGAATTGAATTAAAGGCAAGAACATAAACTCCATCTCCTCTGCAGACCAGTTTCTGCTCCGCCATGTTGAATGTCATAAAGTTTTGCTATTACGTGACGCACATGCGCAGAATGTACTTAAACTTTCCAATAATGAATGTAATCAGATACAAGTGATTACATGGATATTGTTCTTCTATTTAAATGGTTATTTACAGGATTACCCACCTCATTTAACTGGATAAAAACCTTTAATTCCAAATGGCCCTGACTAGACTAGACTATTCCGATTGAGGTGTATACATGAATATCTTCTATTCTAACTAAGCTATTAGTCGGACTACTAACGGATGATCAGGCTGCATGTAAATGTGGCTACTGTTGGGCTACAAATGCAATAAATTGAATGATTAGAAAAATGCAGATATCTTAGCACCAGCCACGCCTAAAAATTCAGCTCTTCCAGAATACAAGAAATACATCACCAAATATCAGTTTGAAATATCAGTGGAATCTAAACTAAACACCTGTCCAATGCCAGAATTGTTCTTGTATATCGATTTGAGTCTGTTATCATCATGTATCCCTGGTTCTATTAAATGTGTTTCCTAGAAACATAAATCCAAGCTATTCAGGGGTCTTTATTTTTAAGACTGTAGTGGTTGAAATGTGCCTCATAAAGAGCCATTTTCTTACCACCAGTGGTTTATCTCTGTGCTTTTCTTCAACTGCCCAGACTGCAAGGTCCACATTGAAATGTGTAGGAGGCAGAAAAGCTTAGAAAATTGTGCAGTTTTTCGAACCTTAATCTGGCTTTTTTTCTGTTTTTGTTTGTCTGTCTTATAAATTTTAAAACAAGCAAGCTGGAAGAGGCAGTTATGAAAAGCTGCTTTCAAAACAGCCCAAGCTATGGCAGTAAATGTCAGTGTTTGATGCTTGTAATGATTGCAGCTGGTTTATTGTGACTTCTTAAGAGGTTCAGAAAATCCTGACTCGCTGCACCTGAGAGGGTAATGCATTTATTAACAGTTCAATATAAATGGGAGGAGATCCACTTTACCTTTGGGGGAAAAAAAAGTGTATTTATGGTAGCAGCAAAAATATGCATTGCTCTCTATTTGAATTCAGGTGGATTTTTTTTTTGTGTGTGTGTTTTTTTTTTTAGTAGTGTCTTTCATCCCAAAACTAAATAATTTTAATAAATCCATTAACATCACCTGTTATACATCACCTATATACATATATATGCAAAAAAGGAAAGCTTAATTTCAAACATATTTTACAGTCATTGGTGTTGAATATGGTGTAACACCAGTGACTGTGAACCAGTAACATTCTGGTTAAAACTGAGGATTTCGTAAATTGGCTGACTCATTTGAGGTCAGATGATCTTGTGCAACTATTTAAAATCAGTCATGTAAATGATTTATGCATTATTTTGACAAAACTTTAATTACCCAGCCATTAGACTGATAGCAGTTATGAGCTGCTTGATAAACAAAATTATGAATAAAATTAATTAGATATAGTGAGCAAGTGCGGACTCGCCTTGAGATGCTGTAATTACAACTGAATTTTAGGAATTACCATATAAAATACCCTATATATGACTGAGATTAATGAGCAAGATTTACAAAAATGTTTTAAAGGGTCTGAAAATATATAGTCAGCACTATCATTTTTTGCCAACTTTGGAAAAGATGGATAATACAAATCATGAAAACAAATGTCTTTGTGGTGAATTAATCTCAAACTGAAAATATGAGAATAAATATCACATCACAAGTATCACAAGTACATTTCGTGGAAGAAAGCAGAAACCCTCAGGAAAAACACGTTTTTTAACAAATCAGCATGTGTCACAGTTACCCTGTAGCACCTCTGCTTTTAGCACTTTGCCCAACCTCCCTCTGTCAACATAAAGGCTATGAGTCTGAAATGCTTAATGAGATTACAGAATGTGTCCAGATCTTCTCTTTTTGGACTCTCTTTTTCAGGTTTTTTTTAGGTCTTGGGGCTGAGATCATGTCAGAAGCTGTGTTCCATAGTCACTGACCCTTTTTGTGGGGATTTGGACATACGTTATGAATCACTGTCCTGCTGGATGCCATGTCAGTGTCATATCGTAGCAAGAGGCCTCATTCCCCGATATACTTCTAAGGTTTTTCTTAAATTTGTTCTTGAGAAAGGTCCTAAGAAAAAGTCTGCATCAGATCCATGACGTGTTCTTGAAGCACAGAATTGTTCTCATCTTTGGGTTCTTGAGTGTACTTAGATTGGCTTCTCATCTAAGAGCAAATCCAAAATAAGAAAATAATGGTGAATTTTAGATTCTTTATGAAAACTGCTTGAGTGGGTTTTAAGAAGACATTTCTTCTAAGAATGATTGGTGAAGGTTCAAAAGGCCTTTGGAGGAAAACAGCCCCAAAACATCACAGATCTTCCACCATACTTAACAATTAGGAAGAGATTGTTTTGTTTGTTGCTAAAAAGTTCTATTTTTTTCCTCATCTGACCAAAGAAATGGGTTCCAGTCCCAAAGACAAAGCTTTCCGTTACAAGGCACAGCTTTTAAATAGTTTGTTGGCATGAACGTTACATCTGATTGTAGTTTTGAAGCCTTGGTGACCCCAAAATGCTAAAATTTTTAGCAAATCTTCAGCCATGCTCAGAAATCTTTACCTTGCTAACCATCTTCCTCCCTCTGTTTGGGGGTAAAGTAAATGTGCACCCTTACTCAGGCAGGTTCGCTACAGCTCTGGTTGTTTGAAACTATGTGCAAGTTTTAGGCATGTAGCTATTTTTACAACCATCGCTGATGAAGGTCAACACATGTTTGTCTCATTTCATTAGTGGATTCTGTAATCACCCGTCTCATTGATGAAATGAGAAGTTGCCCTGTGTGTCACCTCATATTTGTACCCCAGTGAAACAGGAAGTCATGGATGCCTGATAATATTTCATGAATTATCAGTTTAACTTTTAAAAAATAAGAATTCATAAAAATTTCTATGGGTGAGTAATTGCCAAAATGTGTAACTAACTACAAAGACATTTTTATTATTTTTATTTTCCCATCTTTTACCAAGTGTGCCAATAATTATGGTGTTGACTAAGTTAATGCTACCTATACATGCCTCGTATACATGCTTTGTTGTAAATGTTTTACAAAGGAGAACCAGGAGTCTGAGAGGCTGCGATGAAGTCTTTATTTGAGAGTGTGCTGTCTATAATCTGCAGTAGCCCAATCTGACAACAGTTCTAGCCTACAGGCTACCTTTTCCCATGCAGCTGTCTGTGCATTGGCTAGTCAGGAAACACATACAGCAGACATCCCAGCAGGAATAACTAATGTAGAAGCTATCTAGCAACCAATTTGAAAGCATTACTGTAAAAGTGAAGGAAAAATAGCAGCAAATGGCAGCCACAGCCTTTAATACTGCTTTGGCATGGCTATCTGAGATTTATAGGTAGCTAGCTTGATGTATTTTCCTCACCAGTGCATTAGCCACAGTACTGTAACTAATCTTTGATATGGTGTGGGATTTCAATTTTCATAGAATAAAAATAATACGAGGTACCAGTCGCATACTAAGTCAGTGCCCAGCCAGGGTTATTTGTGGTGGTGGGCCAGTGAGTGAATTCTTAGCTGGATCCTGCATCTCTCTTCTGTCTTCATTCCATCACAGCAGCCTTGAAAAAGAGCAATTCTGCTCAAAGGCCCTACCATGATTAAAAATAAAAAAGAGAAGAAAAACAGCAAGCAATAGAGCTGAAAACCTTTAATCAAACAACTATAATCCATGTCCAAATGGTGGGGAGGCGTCAGTGCCTCAAATTAATTTTCCACAAATTAAAGCATTTCCAAGGCCAGTCATATTCCAGCATGTTCATGAGATGCGTTGAGGTGGAGCCCAGAACAAAATAAATAAAGCCAAAGCATATATAGCTTCTGATGAGCCGCAAGCTGATTTCACGAGTCATGAAAACACGGCCGAGGAAGAGGTAGCAGTGAATTTAATGAAGCTGTAGGGTTGACCTTCAGCCATCTCCCCTACAGAAGCACAGAAGGCTCAGCTAGTGCCGGAGAACAAAGCACGAATGCTCCTGTGGTAACAGTGGGAGGGACGGGGAGCCTCTGTGGTTCTGTTGCTGCAAAGCTATCCTCCCCTACGTTACCATCCAGCTGAATCTCATGTTTTTGAATATTGTGTCAAGGATTTCTGTTTTTTACAGCCTGTGCGCATCACAAAACATAATCTTATTAACCCTTAGTTGTCTAGTTTTCTACACTCTGCAAATGGAATTGCTTTACACTGTTTATATATAATTATATAATTTATGCACTTAATAACATTGTAATTACATAGTAATTACTACTTTTGTCCCATTTCACTGTCAAGAAATCAAAAACGTTGCAAAAATGTAAGAAATGTTTATTTGATCTCCAAAACAAGACTATATGTACAAAACAGTGGCGTCCTCAAATTTAAATCATAAAAACATGTGGCATTGATTCAAGGTTTAGAACAGACTTGTCAAAAAGGGAACGTCTGGGCCAAAATGCTGCAGAGGTTAGCATGTTCCCTTACCTAATGCTCTGAATTCAGTTCATAAAGGCCTTGTTAATTAGCTGAATCAGGTGTGATTATTGAAGCAGTGTGCTGAAGTCTGCGGTGTTTTGGCCCGCGAGGACTGGAGCCTGACACATCACTGAATTTCTCTATTTGTTTCAAGGCACTAGGAGTGAGAAATTATTAATGTTGAATTACATTGTATTTTGTTATTGAAAGTGATAACTGTGACTTCTAAGGCTTCTTGGTCCAAAACAATGCAGCATATTTTGACTCCAGAATAATTTAACGATGAGCTATAAAATGCTATTTAATAGATACTCTTCTGTTCCTTCTGCGAGGCCTTAGAGAGCAGTATTAGTATTCACCTCTGCATTGTAAATCTACTGCTCACGTCTACTGGTCTCCAAGGTGCAACTCACAACGGTGATTATCCTCCCACTAATTAATAATTACCATGCATATCCCTTTGCTCAGGAATAACCTTCTTCTTCAGGCGGAACACTCAAACCTGCAATTCTCCTATGTATATGACTCTCAAGTGGACTGATTTCAGACCTTTATGAACTATGGCAACTCATAAATCATGGCAAAACAGTCAGGTGTACATAGCAATTCACACAAACAAACATAATCAAATTTAGACTGCAATATAAAGTCAAAGCATTTAAGCAGCTCATCATTTGGCAACTATTTCTATCTTTCTAGATGGTTTCTGAGGTAAATCAGTAGAAGCAAGGGGTTGCAAATGACCTTTGTCAAATACGGTGTGTAATATATATGGTCTGGTCAATATGATCATGATGGCTTTGCCTGGTAGAAATTCTCATAACCTTATTGATTTTCCTTTTTTTTCTGATCTCTAGGGATGTAACAATTCAAATGCGATTTGATACACTACTTTGCCATCTCAATTCATAAATATTTTTCAATACAGCAAAAATAATGAGCCTGAAAATGTGCTTTAGGTTAATATTTAAAAAAAAACAGTACTAATACTGTAAAAAAATAAGATTTCTATTGTGCTGTATTAATCTGTATTTTTACACCCCAATATGATATTTCTGTTGTGCTTTCTGAAGCACTACAAGCTAATGAGCAAACTGCAAATAAACATGCTAACCATGAGCTAAGATGCCAACCACAGGTTAATGCGCAAGCTAATATATCATAGGGAGGTTACTTTCTCCCACAGTACTTGTGTTTGAGGTAAAGGTGATGTGATTTATGCATATATATATATATATATATATTTCAATTGCTTTGTCAGTTGAAAGTATTGGTTTATGTTTGTATATACTGAATCATGAGAATCTGAATCACTGAATCACCTTGTCTCAGTTACAGTGTCCTGTATTGTTACAATCTTATTGATTTCAACAGTCCCAAATGATGGCAGATAATAATTCAGGAGTGATTTAATAATGTTCTAACTTCAATTCAGGGATCAGTGAATAGTGGGAAATGTACTGTATACACGGACTAGATATCATGCATTGGGTAATTATCAAAAATAACCAAAGTAAATATCATAATACTCCCAAAATGGCCTTTTCAATTTCTTATTTCTTCTTCTTTTCACACAAAAAAAATAACATTGACATGTTGTAATATTGCAACACTGAATGAATGGGTAATTCAACAGAAGCATAACTTTACACACACATAGTATAAACACAGACTAGTGAAAACACAGGACGACTGACCTCGCAACAACATTCAATAATAAACACCACTACACATAATATGAATTTAACATTTTGCCTATTAAAGCTGAGCTCACCTCCTTATTCACCTGCTTCTTATTCTAATGAACTGTTCTACTGTTAATGTTACAGCAGTTACATCAAAGTGCTTCTACAGTAGTAAGAATAACATTCAATGTAACTGTTGCACCATTTAAGCTGGAATAGAATATTCAAATAAGAAGCCAATCACACTGTCTCACAAATATGTTATTTGTCTTTTACACATAATAGCCACAATATCATACAGGCTTATGTTGTTGATCCTGATGGGCGTTTTCGAAATGTTTGACTCCTCTGTCTTGACAGAGCAGCTAACTTTTACTACCAACTAGATAGCCAGGCTCTTCACATTCTTCAGTTAAGTCACCTAAAATGAATTTAATGTGGCATTATAGCAAAGACAAAGACTGTCTTTATTGGGTGGGTAATAACAGCAAGAACAAACTGAATAGTTTTGCTTCTGTACTACATTTAGCAAATAAGTTACTTGCATTCAGACCATGTTAGCTACATATGGAGGACATGATGGAAATATTGCAGCCAGGTTTACTCTATGTGTTTGTACTTATTGTTATGCGCGGAACTATTTCCTCCCAGTTGAGTAGGCTGAAGTATTCTCATCAGCCAACTACATTCATTTTGTTTTAGAGGTAGCCAGTGCCTTTTTGGCCACCCTTCTGGCTTTGAATAAGGTGACAGGTATATTTTGTCTAAGCTATTACATCTCAACTTGGCAAAATCATCAGCAATTCTAGTGTGAACAAAGTCTCTGTGTGTATGTGTTGGGCAGCTCCTCATGTGTACATGTGCACCTACCCTTGTCCAGGTGGTAGAGGGCCGAGAGAGAAATCGTAATTTATTGTTGGTGTATAATTACCAGCCATTGCGGTGAGAGCTCGCCCTGTTTCTAATTTCCATCACTGTCATCCATTCCATTTGTGTGATAATACATCCTTCATAATTTATGAGGGGCCATTTCTCTGGCTGTGTAGAGCATAGAGGGGCTGATGGGGCTGATAAAGTCTGACAGTCCTGCCTTTAGGCCCCTTGCACAGCCAGAGCATCGGTTATTGCCTGCACCCATCATTTTAAAAAAAGCCAAAAAGCAGGGATGAGGTGGCTCCGGTGAGCGCCGCTTGCTTCGTGAGGAATTAGGAGCCATTTGGCTGAGCCTCAGATGCAGCCGGGATTAAAAAAGCGTCTCGAGCACATGAGGCACGAAACCACAAATTGCTGCAATTCAGACCAGGAGCCGAGTACGGAGAGGCCGCGCCGTTTAAGCGATGACAGGCCAGCCTATTGGTTGTCTGACAAATATTTGTGCAGAGAGATGATATTTGATGACTGCCAAGGCCTCAGGACGTGGGAAGTGTTTGCCTGTAATAAGAGTTAATGAGAGCGGATGGGGTTGATGAATAGCAGAGAAAATATCCAGCGTCTGGCCCCACCTCTACCTGAGTACCCTGAAAGAAACCTTATCTCTGAGCCTTCCACAGTGTCAGAGATAAGCATGACAAGTATAATGACGACATGACAGCAATGAAGGCAGGCAGCTCACAAATGCTTAACTAATTGAAAGAAAGAGGAGATAATTAAGCACATTGAGTCTGACGGATTGCACGAGCAGGTTTCTACTCGCTGGAGATGTCAGGGTGGCTCAGGTGTTTATTTGCAGGTTATTAATCTCTTGCCTTATGCCTGCATTTAGGGTGACACATTAGGGGCCTTTTCAGAGTGAGAATGATAACTTCTTGATAAGTTAACGACTCAGGATACCAAGCAGTTTAATTACATTATGAATCAGTTTTATGGGGTAGCATGCTAGTTGTGCTGAGCTGTGCCTAATCTGTAAATACATAGCATGTGGTCATTGCCTATATAGGTTCATCTGCTTCATCTGAAGATTTCATGCCTCATTTGTTGTAATCATTGCTGAAATCTACAGTAAGCATATGGGGGTTTCCAATTGGCCATCATTTCATCTGAAGATGGCTGAGGGTCTTCAGAGAGCTAGAAAGGCTGTGTAAGGTATGGCTCAGTGAATGCCATAATCTAAAAATAATAGTTATAGCAAAACATCGCATTTATATAACACGTTCACCCAAATCTACTGGTATCTCTTAAAAGTGGATGCAAGCACAGATAAAATTTAGGTTTTAAGATAGGTGACACTTTGATGTGATGTATTTTTGTCCACTTCGGTAGAAAACAGTATGTCAGTGCAACCCCCCCTAGTGGCCATACTGCCATCCATCCATCCATCCATCCATTTTCCAAGCCGCTTCTCCGTCAGGGTCGCGGGGGGGGTGCTGGAGCCTATCCCAGCTGTCATTGGACGGAAGGCAGGATACACCCTGGACAGGTTGCCAGTCCATCGCAGGGCAGACACACAGACGCATTCACACCTAGGGGCAATTTAGCATGTCCAATTGGATGTCTTAGGACTGTGGGAGGAAACCCATGCAGACATGGAGAGAACATGCAAACTCCACACAGAAAGGACTCAAACCCAGGCCCGACGACAGCAATACCCAGTTCAGGTAGTTTTAATTGAAACAATCTACCTGTATGTGAAATGTTGTAAGTCTGCAAGGAGCTGTTAGTGAGTAATGAAGGGTAAAAATAGGAGGGGTAAAAAAAAAAAACATCCTGCTGTGAAAACAGTTCACTCTTTTCCACTAAGATGGCTGTGTTGAGATAAAACGGACAAAACATTTTGATATCTAAAAAATTAGACAATAAAATTGAGTTTTAAACACAATAAATGCTTAAGAAGTGTTGCTTTTTTATCATCTTTGTAAATAATTTCCACTGAAATATAAAAAATATTGCGTGAAAAAATGCATTGTTCAACCAAAAATAACCAAACTGTAATTTTTGGCATGTTGATGTGATTTGAGGCAGCGGGCAATGAAAGGCATACAGTTACCTGGTGTAGCACATTAACTTTTGGCTATATAAGCCTCTTAACTCCAGTGCAAAACTAATGAATCAAGCTTAAAAACCAACCATAGAACCTGATAGTCAACATTTGGGGTAGGGATCTACCAATTTAAGGAGAATAATTGTATGATTGTAATATTTTTGCTGTAGTACATCTATATAACTCCCATAATGTGTCATATAAGGCCTTAGAGTTTGACGGTGGAACGATAAGGAACTACTGATAAAGACTCTTTCAAACCTGCTTCTGGAATCAATAGTGCTATGGCCTTGTCATTCTCTGACAGTCATGATGTATGGCGGTAGGTACAGCGGCCATGTAAATGTTAAACGTGTGCAAAAAGCACCGCTGCCGTGTTGGATCATGCGTGCTGTCAGAAATCATGGCCTGCTGCTCCGGTGATGAGCACAGCGCCTCAGTCCTTTGAGCCTGTGGGTGCGTTGGACTTATTTAATGTTTATTGTTGGAGTCAAATGCCCCGAGTCAGTTCCGATTAGACATGCTTGCGGTACTCCATACATATTTCCATATGACTGCTTCCTACTCTTCCCCTGCCTCCATCCATCATTCCTGCAGGATTGTGTCATTCACCATCCGAGAGTTGAGATCCACTAAAGGCCTGCAGCTCTTTTGATGGTCAGTGTTGAAGAGATTAACAAGCTAAACATCTGTACTGACCTTTTCATGTGGACACACTGTCTTACTCAGAAAATGCATAAAAATTCATTATTCTGCATGCTGAATTTATATTTTATGAAAAATCTTATATCAGGTCTTTATTTTCTGATTTTAAGGTCTTAAAAGTGTTCCAAAAGTGTGCTCGCTCACAAGAGTCAATAGTATAGTTGCGGCATTATTTAGAACGGATGGGGGGCCTGGCATGTAGTGTTAAATCTGTATTCAGGGTATATGTTGGACGATCCTTATTTCAGATCCTGCATTTGCTCTTCTTGGTTTCTGGTGTCTTCAGAACTCTGCTGGTAGGCCGATCAGGCCTGGGGCCTTACTGAGATTATTTTGTTAGATTGTACGATCGATTCTCTGCCTGAAAGAATGACTCAGTGCGGATTTTGATGTTTTCTGGAGCTTGATGCAGACTTCACAAAGTTTAGACAGGAGACTTGAAGCACTTGAAGGTTTTCTTTCCAAGGTTCCAAATACCTGGAGGACAGACAAAAAAAGAAATGCGTCCCAACTGTTGCCGTACTTACTGATGAAGCCTCTCTTCTGTGTGGATTCCTTTTGCTCAAGAGAATTCACTTTGTTTTGTGTTTCCATGACAGGGTGTTTTGCGTTAATTTGAATCTGAGGCTGTTTTTCATGTGCAATAAACTGCCAGGCAGCCTATTAATAAAAGGAAATTATTTACTGCAAGCAATCAAGGTGATAACACGGTTTGTCAATAATGGGTGGACACTAGTGCTTCATTTCCCCAGAGCCTAAAGGATTTCATTACTTTTTTAAGCTTGTTTTTTTACGACTGTCAATTTATGAAGTTCCCATAATGTCACAGGAACAAATTAATGTCACTCAATCAATAAAAATAGCTCACTGCCCAGCGTCAGATCACATAACCAGCCAAAGACGCTCTGAATGAATTTCTTAACGGTAATTAGTCTGTGTGTATCATACCTCTTTAACATGGCCATGCTGAGTGTCTTAATGGAGGCTTTTGCCAAGATTAAAATGTCCTTCAATATCTGTTTGTTACATGGATGTCTGGAAGCGTTCTTAATTACTAAAAGCCTCTTGCTTCAAGTCAGACAGCAATGAGGCTAATGCTCTGTTTAATTGTCTCATGACAAAACCCAGCGTAGGCCTTGCACCCCGCGTCGCCAGGAGACGGTGGCAGCTTGGTGGTGGTGGAGCACCAGCCTGCTGGAAGCCCAGTGGTGTTTTCAAGGCTGCAGTTTAACCCGGCTACCAAACAGACCTATTTGTGCTCAGTGAGATTCACTTAGCATCAGTCGAGAGACTATTTGACTTTAATCAGTTTACGACCCTGCCTCTCTGTAGCTTCCAGCAGAGAGGCCAGGGGGTGTTGCCGTTTAAGAGTTTATGCTGCAGGAAGCACACTGCCAGCTCAATTATGCATCGGCCAATTGAATTCTCCCTCTCCTCAGCACCCAGCCAAGGCTACAACACCTTTATGCATGTCTGGAATGGCCTAGTTGTGGCGAAGCTTGGCAAGCCATGCGACGTGGAGAGTTTCTTTACGTTGAACGGTGCAAATGGGAGCTCTTGCTTTCGACCTTTATCAGCAGTCACCTGAAAGTTTGTGGCAGTGCTATGCAAATGCATCACCCTGTCCCAACGGCTTCTTCTCAAAAGGTCAGCTAACTCCGCACAAACCCTCCACAACTCTAAATCATTGACGAGCAGTGTGGCTAGCTTGATGTTTCTCAAATCCCTCAACTAAAAATAGAAGAATTTGTCTCTAGGAAGACAAACGGAGAGGACAACACTCGCTGAGGAGGCTGTTCATTTTTAATTTTGCCCATGTTTGTTTGCGATGAGTCAACATTCACAGCAGTTATTTTTACCTCCTAAATCAAAGGTGATAATCAAATTTTTTCCAATTTTGTCTTACTCTAGTTTCAAATCAATGCTTTTACAAGCTCACACGGTTTGGGGGAAGAGCAAAGAACAATCAACTTATAGATAACCTTTTCTTGATCAGTAACGTTTGTCACAGTCTTTTTTTATTGATGATGTTTATTCTAACACCGTGTGCAAGTTGTGGAGGCATGCAAGCTCGATCAACATCCCTTTTTTCCATTCTTTTTTCATCCTGAGCGAACGTAGGCCGCCTCTTTAATCTTCAAGGGCCGAACATCAATTACTTGATGAATTGCCTTAATATTAGGATGGACTTGGAGTACATTCCGCATGATTGTTCATTTTCATTTTGTAATAAAATTCGGCTGCAACAGCTCTCGGTGCCTGTGCATAACAGTGCAAACACATCAGCCTGTCCTTAATGAGTAATTCTGTTTGTTTGTTTGATTGCTCTGACAATCACTGGGTAGTGAGTGAGATGGAGGACACTAAAGCCTCTGAGGCATGTTCAGTAAATGGGCAGCTATTATACCCTTGTTGTCCTCATTGCCTCTTTTAGTAGAATGGCTAGCATTGTAGGGAAGAGTATAAACAGACGACTATCAGAGGAGCAGTAGACTTCAGTACAAGGTGAAAGGGTGAATAAAAAGGGAATATTACCATCCATAAAGTTCAGGAAGGTCAGGTGTGTCGTTATCAAGTTATCCTTGAGAATAACCTCAGCTTTTACTTTCTGCGTTGGTCATGATCTCAGACTCTACCTTCATTGTCTAATATGTCAGACACACTTTTACTGTTCACTTTGTGTTCTGCCTGCCTTCCAATGCCACTTTATTGTCTGTTATGCACAATATCCCAGCCACCATTCATTTTCCCCATTCATCTTTGGTCAGTTTGTGGGGCAAAATGAAACAGCATTGCTGCATATGCTGTAAACCTGACTATTCTACTCCGACAGTGGTGCTGCAGTAGGCTCGAGTGCAATTTTGTGGTTAAAAGACTAGGAAAACCCCCTTCTGATGATGCATTTTGCAGGAGGATGGAGCTTTTGAAAAACGTAAGCTGCTTTGGGGAGTTTTGCCTGCTATTTTTTACACTGTTTTCTTTTTCTCCAGCTGGCAAGTGCCGAGGGGCGCCAGATAGCTAATGTTTTCAAATCATCACTTCAATGACTAGAATTTATTACTCAGATAACAAAAACAACTCAGATGAGGAAGACAACAAGCTAAAAGCTAAAGTTAGCAATACAGCTGGACATCTAGATATGTTACTTCAATTTTATCAGCCCTGCGATGGACTAGCAATCTTGTCCAGGGTGTATCCTGCCTTCTACCCAGTGACTGCTGGGTTAGGCTCCAGCTCCCTCCATGACGCAGAAGGATAAGCGGCTTAGATCTCTCAGCTAGAGGGTCGCTAATAAAAGTTGTGCATCAACAGATGGGCTACAGTGTCTAACTCAGAGGTCAGCATCCCAAATGTTAAGAAGAGCCATTTTGTCCTTTCAACAAAAGTCAAACCAACTTGGGGGCCAAAGCATTGTATTTTACCATCTTGGCTGCAAATGTGTTTCATTCTGTGCTGATGTCCTAGTACAGACTAATAGTATAATATGTATGAAAATGCAGACTTACTTTGCTCTGCTTTAAGCTTTAGCTCAGCTTTACCTGCTTTTCTCACATCTCTGACAGGAAACATTTCCGCAAAAGTGGAAACCAAATTTGAGGGCACAACTGCATGTGACTCCTGAGGCGCATGTTGCTGACCCCTAGTCTAGCTGTTTACTAGCAGGGTGGTATTTCTAATAGAGGTACCCAGGAGAATACATTCCTATGTGGGGAAAAAAACAATATACCCCCAATTTTAGTGTGTCTAATAATTATAATGAAATGTGTGGTACTGTCTTGCTTCTATCAAAGCTAAACAACTTGGATTCAAACATTTACTGCTCTGTGCTCTGAGCCCTACACTTCTATTAGCAGTGAACTCATGCTGTAGGGGTACTCGGCCGAATCCATCAAAGACCACAGTGTCCACAGATATTTGTTCCGACCATGCAGCACAATACCACGACACACCACTAATTAGGCTCTCGCTTCTCCGCTAAAAGGAGAAAGCTCATTAGACAGATCAACCATTGATGTGTGGGGTTTGGTAAAATGCTTGTAGATAGCGCAGACCGGACAGCGCTGAGATTTACAGCAAGGAAGCAAACGACCTTTCCGGTGCTGTGAGGAAGAGCAGCATCCATTCAATCACGAAGGAGCAGAGGCTGTTTATTTTACTCTGTGCTGATCACCAAGCATCCCAAGCACAATCCCAATAGCTCACTGTAATGGGGCATTTAATGTGAGCTTTTTATTTTCTCTTCCAGCAACTCTTTTCCTGTGAAATAATGATTATACAGGCAGTGAAGTCTGTAGAGGCCGCTGTGAGGGTAGATGGACTGCTTGACAGTTTGACCATCTTCAGACAAATGGCAGTCCAGGAATTCTGCGAGGGGAGAAACAGGATGCATTGAAGGTGAAGAGAAAAACAACAGGTTTGCTGAAGTTAAGGATGCTCATTATTCACTCTCTCACTCTTTTTCTCCAGTGCCTTGTACTCACTCCTGTTGTTCTTTCCCTTTCTATGCTTCTCAGAGAGATTAATGAGGGCATGGATATGACTGTCAGTGCCAAAAGTTTGTAGAACCTGTTTATAAAATGTTTCTTTAGAAATCAAATGTATTGATTGGGAGTTGGTGCTGCTTTTGCTGCAGTCACAGCCTCTACTCTTCTGGGAAGGCTTTCCACTAGGTGTTGGAACATCATTGTGAGGATTGGTTTGCATTCAGCCACAAGAGCATTAGCGAGGTCAGCGACTGATGTTGGATGATTAGCGCTGGATCACAAACTCCACTCCAGCTCATCCCAAAGGTTTTGGCTGGAGCTCCATTCTCTCTAGAGGATGCAGTTTCACTGCTCCAGAGCCCAATGCTGGAGGGCTTTATGCTGCGCTCATGACCAAGTCAGAACTGTGAGGTTACTGGCTTCCAACTGGGCAAAATCTGTTTGACTACCCCTAAAAATTGCAATTCCCGCTCCCACAATTCTGACTTCTCCATAATATCATTTGTGGTGCCCATATAATAAGAAGCAATAGTTTGTTTTTAGCTTTTTAGGCGGCCGTTTGAGATGATGTGTGTGTATGATGTGCTATGTGTGTGTTGTATCACTAAATACAGAGTTCTACATGGATAATTACAAGTTTATGTAGTTCTGTATAAAATTTTTAATCAAACTGTGGTTTTCTTATCATTTTCAGTGCTATATTAATGATGAATTGCAGTAGCCTTGAGCCACTTTTAAAACAAATGAAGTACTAACCAAAACACACTTCAGCTCTTGTGCAAATGCTTTTTTAAGGGATTTTTATACGCCTACAGCAGCCAAATGTTTGCTAAATTACAGTGAATGTCCATTATTTCCAAACCCAAACAGTTGAAGTTCTGTGAATGCTTTGAAGTGGGAAGCAGGAATTGGTGTTCAGATTTTGAGACCCACTTGTCACAGCTGCAGCGTTATACCCCTCTAGCCGAACTTAGGCTCCTGTGCAGCTGCTCTAGAGCATCCCTGTTCCATTGGCCAATGCTTTTCTAATGGTTGAAAAGCAGCATGCTTAGCACCCTCAGTGTAATAAATTCTTAAAAGATCAGCAGGTAGGCTATTTATGCCATGAGCGTGTGCGCTGCGTAAAAAAGATCGATATTTGGCCCGGCCTTTGCCTTTGATAGATTTCTGTGTTCATACAATTATATGTAATATTGTAAATGTTAAGGGTCAGTTGTTGAAAGCCAGGGAAATTTTTCATATTAATGATGGCAGTCGGTAGTCTGTATGTATGTATTTATTTATTTATTTATTTCCTCAGGTCATTCTGTTTCAACTGTTCCTTTACCTGTTGTAATTAAACTATGGCTAAACGTTCACCAAGAATTCCCTCCAGCGTTTTCAGTGAATGCTGTTATCTCACTTTTCATTCAGACTTACTTGTGACCATGATCATTATGCATACAATGTATGCATTGGGTCTAGGGATTAGGTGAATAGTGACAGGCAGGAAGTGTAAAAGCATATCTACATCAGTAGTACAGTGTCTGCAGAAGACGCTGGAATGAAATAAGCCCCACTGTGAGAAGTGATGGCCCACTTCGCTGTCAGGTTTTCGGTAGATGTGCCTGAACCAGTGATGTTAAGCCCCTTCCTCATACGCGTTAGTAGATTAGCATTTTACAAGGGATGCACATCTCAACTTTTATTCAGATCTTCCCTGCCAAGGTTTAGATTAGCTCATGAGCAGCATGAACTGAATGGCATGCTGGTGTAAATGTAATTTAGTGGAAGTGAAACTAGGGCTGTACATATATATATATTCTACACTCATTGTCCATTTTATCAGCTCCACTTACTGTATAGGTGCAGTTTGTAGTTCTACAATTACAGACTGTAGTCCATCTGTTTCTCTGCGTACTTTCTTAGCCCCTTTTTACCCTTTTCTTCAGTGGTCAGGACCTGTTGCGCTGGTCTGAGTAGATCAGACCCAGCAGTGCAGCTGTAGGTTTTAAACACCTCAGTGTCACTGCTGGACGGAAAATAGTTCACCAACCAAAAATATCCAGCCAATAGCATCCTGTGTCCTGTGATCGATGATGAAGGTCTAGTGGATGACCAACACAAACTGTGCAGCAGCAGATGGGCTATCGTCTCTAACTTTACATCTGCAAGGTGGACTGACAAGGTAGGAGTGTCTAATAGAGTGAACAGTGACTGGACACTGTTTAAAGAGTGTTTAAACTGTGATTGGACACTGTTTAAACTTCATGATGAATGGACTAAAAGAAAATAAGGTCTGGTTGTATTGACTTAAAAGTAAAGCAGGTTTTTTCCTTCCCCTGTAAAGTTACCATTTTGGATACACAAGGTTTTCTTCCAACAACACCGGTATGTGTGTGTGTGTGTGTGTGTGTGTGTGTTTGTATACATTCATAGATAGATTAGATAGATATTGACTCAGCATACGTCTCAGCACCACTAGAGGCAACACATTTAGGGGGAGATATCAGAATAAACAACGTGGTGATTAGAGCGGCATTCCACTGTTGGAGTGTATTCTGTACAAAACCCATGACTGAGAAATCCGCCTGTGACAAGTTTTACAAAGCAGAGAAGGAGCAAAGCGGATCTTCAGGAAGTTGTGCAGGAAGATGTGTGGGAAGCTCAACATCATGCATCCCTAAATGGATAGAAAAAAGAAACTAGCACTTATGGCATGCCTTACGAGGAAGAACCATCTAGCAGAACATCAGATTTCTATGATAAGGTGAACTACTCACCAAACCATGAGTTTGAGGGAGACTCACCGTGTTTTTTCAATGGTTTTTAACAAACATCTGTGATAATAAAGAGGATGATACATATGAACGTGAATTAATATTCATGTTTGAGTTGATTCTTTTTTCCTTTGCAAATACAGGCAAAACTGCCTTACTGTTCAGTCTCATCGTCCATTTTATCACAGTTCTACAGTTACAGACTGTAGTCCATCTGTTTCTCTGCATACTTTGTTAGCCCCCTTTTACCCTGTTCTTCAGTGGTCAGGACCCCCAGGGACTAGGTGGTGGATCATTCTTAGCACTGCAGTAACACTGATGTGGTGGTGGTGTGTTGGTGTGTGTTGCGCTGGTCTGAGTGGATCAGACCAGTGACACATGACGAGTAGAGATTTTCTGCTGAAGTTGAACATTTTTCTGTCCAATCCACAGCGACAAAAGCTGAGGCAAGAAACACTTTCCCCAGTGGATATAGTACCATCCTGCTATAGGATATAGCAGTATAGTATAATAGTATAGTATAGTAAGTATACTGCCAGCTTATTGTTTGTTTATTTGAGCTCAAGCTTTGTCTGTCAATGGAATCATCAGCTAGGATGCAAGACTACTTTGCCAATTTATCCATATCACACTTTAGCTTTGGGCTTAAGCTTGTTGATACTTGTACACAATGCACAAAAATGACAATTACATTGTTAATCACACTTATTTATATAATTTGTATTTATATTTATATGAAATAATTATCAACTAGACTCAAAAAATAATTTATGGCCATTATAGACATTAAGCAAATATTTTACATACACTTATTTAAACAAAAACATAAAAATATACTTTATATTCATAAGTCATAATATATTCATAATAAAAAATATCATTTATATTCATTAAAAGCAACCCAATGTGGATAAATCCAAAACCCATCCAACCCAAAAACAATCCATCCTTTGTTATACAGTGCAACTGCAATGAAATAGCACATTAACTTAATTTGTGTTTTTGACCAAAAATTAATTTTTCATTTTGCTTATTTTGAGAGATACTCTAGAAAACACCAGCAAACTAGCTAGCCAGCATCCTTGCTAGATCTTTGATGTTATACTGTCATGTTAACAGGTACAAAAGCAGATTAATTAAACAATGGGAGTGATTTTTTGTGAAGCATAGAATATAAAGATGTATTCCATTAATATTCAAATCAACAGTTCCTGGTTTTTACTGTAGGTGACCCGACATATTAGCATGGCATGAAGGGACTGATAGCATTGGCTAGCTAACTTGCATGATGGTTAACATGAGAGTTGTACCTCTATAGGAATGCTGTGCACATAAACATTTGTTTTAATTAGTAGTTTGCTGATTTAACTAGTAGTTCATTTACAAGTGAATAGAAAATCTAAACCAGGGAATTTGATCACAACTGAAATATATAAAGTTATGGTTGTTTCTTTCACATGAGGTTTTAAAGTGTACACATGTCTTGTAATGTGCCTCAGCAAATACTGTTTAATACTACAGTAAATGTTTGTGAATTTAACTTATCGATTTTGTTGGAAGAAAACCTCATATCTCCAAAATTGTAACTTTACAGGAGAAGGAAAAAACATTCATTACTTTTAATGTACGTCAATGGAACCAGACATTTTTCCAAGTACAGGGCATTTTCTTTTGATGTAATTACTATGAAATTTACACACAATGTAAAGGAGAACAGACACTTTTAAATTCTGTCAAAAACTGAAAAATGCACTATTAACTCTTTAGAAATACATGCATATTCTGTAAAATAATTGCATAAAACATACAAGCACTTCTAAACCTTATTTAATTCATTCAGGTTTATTGAACATGATGAAGAAACAAATTATAATATTTTTTTTACAGTAGATTTATATATATATATATATGTGGGAGCAATGATGAGGTGGACGCATGTGCTGAGATAAGCGAGATTTATTAGGGGCAAATCCATACTCATTGTCAAAATGGTCCAGGGTCAGAGAGCCAACACGGATTGATGGAGGGACAGACATAACAAAAAAAAGGAAAACAGGAAAACACACAACGGAGGCTGGAAAAATGACATTAAACAACACAATACAAAACAATGACCAGCAAACTAACAGGGGAAAACACAGGGCTTAAATACCAGGAAACAATGAGGGTTAACAATACACAGGTGGATAACAGGTGAGAACAATCAAGGGCGGAGCCAAGAAACAAAGGGGTAGGACAGGGAAGAATCAAAACAAAGTAAGCACATGGACAAGACCAAAACAAAACGAAAGCACATGGAGGACTGGGAGGGGCCAATCGTGAAATATATAACTGAATGGAAAGTAGACATGTAATTAAAATACATAAGTTTTAACTTATGGGCTTACTTTTTTTTTTTTTTAGTGTACTGGTATATATCGCTGTTGTCTGAATAAAACCTTGTATCTCTATTTTTGTCAATTTGCAGTTTTCGGCATAATTTGAAAATGCATGATGACCTTTCTATTGTTTGTAAATTTCATGAAGAATGGACCAAAATAAATGTCCAAAAAGGACTTGGTGAAAAATGAAAAAAACTCTGGTTCTGTTGACTTACAATAAAAGTAAAGTAGGTTTTTCCTTTCTCCTGTAAAGTTACAGTTTTGGAGATACAAGGTTTTGTTCCAACAGCATGCAAAAATACAAATATCAGATTATTGTGGTATCAGCAGAACGCAAGATTGTACTGAGATCAAGATCAGCGTGTAAAACCTGTGAATCTGTGTTGCACATCTGATGAGTGACAGACAACCAGCTAGTTCAGGTGTACAGGACATCTGTGAAAAGAGTCTGTCCAGGAACTCCACTGGCCTTGTTCTCATTCAGGTCCAAGAGAATACAGGCAGAGTTTCACCTGATAGCAGGTGTCAGGTGTCCTGATCCAGCTCTTCACTGCCTGACACACTCAACAAAGGACCATCAGTCCGATTGGCACAGATGAAAATCTGCAGCAGGAGGAAGTCCCACTGCAGCAGCACCAAACAGTTGTTTAAACAGACACATAATATGAGACGACTTGAATATGTTTAAGCAAATGTGCTCCATCAGTCAAGGACTCCAGGCTCTTTTGCAGTGACACTTTGTATTTTTCATCTGTTTTGTCCCATTTGGGATGTCACATAATTACACCCCATAATGTTTCTCTGTGCATTAACACAGATGGATGGGATATTAAAGCGGGATTAAGCTCCGAAGAACTGAGCGTAGATTTTTAAAAAATTTTCATTAAAACATGCAATGTTTGGAGCTGGTATTTATCTTTTTATGACTTTAATGATCTTTTCTAACTTCTGTCGTCTTTTGCACTGAAGCCCTGAGAGTCCAGTGACAACATTCGAACCATCTCCAACAATCCAATAAAAAATGATCCTAGAATTAACCATCCGTTATCAAATCAATTTGTATTAAGTCTGAGTCTGGATTCATGGAGATCCATGAGGCTGCCCATGCAGAAAAATGAGGGATTAGGGATTGGAGTGAAAAAATGGGGGAAAAAAGTCAAGTGGCAGGGGAGGTTAAGGATGGCAGGATGTTTCCTCTTGTAACCTTGGATCAGCCCACCCACAAACCTCTAGTTCTCATAGAGCTGAAGGGGAGTTGCTCTATAGAGAAATATGCTAAAGCGTAGTGAAAGTGCTGCTGTAGAAAAAGCCTTCAAGCCACCGCTTATTGCAGAAGAGTGGAGGCTTATTATTATTTAGCTAGCGTGCACCAAGCCTACACAAAGCTTCATATGAATCACAATGCAAATAATGCTTTCATAAATGCAGTGGGTTTTATTTACCAAGTAATAAGTGTCACCAATTATGATTTGAATATCTTGAATTGGCTTGTTTCTTCGAGAAGAAATAAGCTTAGACTCACATGGGATCTTCTCTTGAAAGTGCCTTCATCACTTGTTTATGTACAACTGCATAATCTTTAATAGAGATGTTTCCCATTCGCCCTTTTAAAAATCAAGGCGTTCTGTGAAACTATAGCGTAGAAGAACCACTTTGGTTCTCTGAAGAACCTTTAAATGGATGGGTTTGTCCTCTTTGTGCAAATGAGATGCAAAAGTCTAAAGAACCTTTTTAACTATTAAAGGATGGCCACAAAGCAGTGGGCATCAAATACATTTGACCTGGACCAAATTCTCACAATGCAAGTCTTCTTTGGGCCAGGCCCCCTGTGAACCCCCACAAACACTTAATCAAACACCCTCACCCACACATATTCTCTCATCCAGTCACACATCACATCACCCAACATATTAACGGGCAGTCTTTTCCCAGTCAAGTTAAATTTATGCAACATTAAAATGTATAATTATATAATGATAATAAAGAAGGATTTGTTGAACTGAATTAATCCTGGTGTCCTATAATAAGATATTCCAAGCGAGCAAGTTCAGTCATTTAAAGGGAACCTATAAAGCTTTTTCACACTGGCGAATCAAAAAAGCGTATGTGAGCTGACCAATCAGAGCACACTGAGTTCAGGAGGGGGAGTTCTAACAGATTGTTTCAGACAGAGGGTGAATAGAGATGTACAGCATGTGAAATATGTTTTTGGAACATTTAAGCCTGCAAATCTATTCTAGTAGAGCCCAAAAATAAAATGCAAACATTAAAAATGAGCATAATAGGGCCCCTTTAAATGTGAAACAACTTGTGGGCCTGGCTTATAACTCACAGACAAACTCCCTCCCCTCCTTTTAGCACTCAAGTTATTTTGTGAGCCTCATTGAAAGAGAGGAAACTGGCATGAACCCACGCCTCATTAAAATGTTCACTGATGAGTTCTCTGTAAAACTGCATTGTAAAAATGAAAGGCCTTGAATGTATTTGAATACCACTTCACTGGTGGTGAAGATTGATAAAGAAGTATCTTTATTATGCCTTTATTTTGGAATGTTTAGCCAACTTGGCTGCAGTTGAGCGGTTACTATACTAAAAGCACACACAGCACAGTGCTCAGCAAGTGCTCAAAATGAGCTATTCAGAAACTCTTTTCCCCATATATCCAGGTAGATACAGCTAAGCAAGCCCTCATATTGGATTATAGAAATCATTTCACCATTTTAATTTTGGTGGTATGCAAAAGTAATGGTATTTTTATTTTTCTAATGGCTTAATATCCCAGTCCATCATCTCTAAAAGTAACCCTTTTTTCAGCAGAGCTACGTTCAAGCCAAGCACCATTGAGGAACTTTCTGAAAGATGTAACATGGTAGCACAAAGTTCCGGTTTTGCGTTGCCCTATGGAGGCTCTCAAGAAAATTGCCATCACTCTTTGGTTATGGCTTCACACCAAGCAAACCTTTCATCAGAAAGACATTCTCCTGAAAGGAATGAATCATATCAGTCTGTTGCTCGAGGCTGTGAGTCGTCAAAGTGATAAGAGATGAGGTGATAAGAGGAAGACATGTGCGTTCAGTGGAGTCGCGCTAGCCTCCAGTGTGTCATCTTATCCAGTGTTGATGGTGTCTAAGGGGCCTTTTTTACATTTTGATGAGTGCATCATCCAAACACTCTTCTCCTTCTATATCCAGTCTCTGATTGATCTTCCCAATATCTCTCTGTCTCTTCGCCTCTCTTTATCTCTCTCTCTTCTCTTCTCCTCCCCTTGTTTGTCAGAAGATCCATTTATAGATCTTTCCTTCCATGCCTTCCCTGTTATCTGACATGCGGCTTCAGGAGTGTTGCAGATGTACTGGAGAAAGCACAAGTCCCAGGTGTACCTCACTGCTCCGCTGTTAGACTCTCATCGTCTCCCATCAAAGCATGAATAATCCCAAACAATTACTTCACCAAGGTACACCCAAAGCTTGAAATAGTCCCTCTATTGTTTTTTGAGAACAAAGCTGAGCATATGAACAAAACCAAAAAGCCCTCTACTTACTTTACAATGCTCTGCTCGCTTCACAATAGGGAAGTGAACGCTACGTTCTCTGCAGAGGGTATAATGGGTAATTGACATGAGGCAGTGGATGGGTTCTGGTGATATGTGGAAACAGTATTATTCAATGCACTTTAGCAAAACACTCTGGGCCAGAGGTGCATACCTGTGAAGGCACAACACAAAATGTGCCTTAATGCGGCCACAATGTGGGCTAACAACGTTTCATTTAACTAAGGCTGTAGCTAATCATGCAAGCTATACTTACTAATTGCACTGTGCTTGTGCTGTGCAGGGTTTAAAAGGTGCAACACAAAAGAGAACAAGCTCAGGACAAAGAGAAACTGCAAGTCCAGTAATGAGGAGATGGAGGTGTTAATAAAGTTCCCAGCCACATTCTGCAGTGCAGTGGCATAGCCAGAATTGTGCTTTAGTAGGGGCCTAGTTACAGGCTTGGGGGACCAGCTGGCAAACATTAAGTCCCAGAAATATCACCACAGTGATGATAACAAGCACCAGCACCACATTTATTATAACTACATTTCAAAAAAGTACCCATCCCTTACTATAGTCATAGTTTTGAACTTTAAACACAACATATGATTGCTTACCTCGCATTTAACTGGTTAACATTAATTACTATAATAACTGACAGTATACCATGACTGGTACTGGCTAGTTATCCAGAAACATACCTGTTACAGAGCTAGGAGTAGATGTCAAAGGCAAAGAGTTGAAGACTGTGATTTTTTCATTATTTTTTTCATGGTATTGAACTTTTTTATGCTAACTAGGTAACTAAATAGCAGGGGTGTACAACTCTGGTCCTGGAGGGTGTCCAGCATAGTTTGGTGATCTACCTGTTCCAACACAGTTGACTACACTTAACTGTTAATTACCAGGTTAAGTGGGTGGTTTTCAGCAGGGAAACCTCCAAACTGTGCTGGACACCAGCCCTCCAGGACCAGAACCTAGCTGGGTTCTTGGAACAACCACTTGGACAAGCGTATGCTGAGTTTACATTACAAAAAAAAAAAAAAATCTATGTTTCTATGTTTCTTTTACAACAGATTGCGTTGGCATGGTGATGCCGAAAACCTGTGATGTTCTAAGAAGAGTTTTGTCAGTCTCTTGTTTTATTTTCATTGACATCGGAGATTTTTATAATCAGAAAATCTAAGGGTGGCATGGATTTCAAATGTGAGGGTCTAAGCCTGTTTTTTGTCTCTGGCTCGAAGAACAGAAATTCGGGAACAATTACATTAAAAGTCAACGCAACAGGAGTCACTGAAGGTGAAGTTTTAAGAGTGTTATTATATTCAAAAATACACAGAGTGTGTTTGAGGCCTCCTTCCAGCAGACCTTTTTATTTTACCTTGTTAGTTGATGTCCTTGGCCATGTTAAGCAGGATTAATCATACTGTATCATCTAAAAGATAAAATTCTTGTTTTCATGAGCTCTTCAATCTTAATGTAAGGACTTTTTTCCCACCTCTAAAATGTTTTCTGAGGTCTGATTATCCATCCATTCATCATCTAAGCCGCATCTCCGTCAGGGTCGCTGGGGGGTGCTGGAGCCTATCCCAGCAGTCTTCGGGCGGAAGGCAGGATACACCCTGTACAGGTCGCCAGTCCATCGCAGGGAGGTCTGATTATATTAACCAATAATGTCTCATTTCAACCCCCTCTCCACCATTCCCAACTATCATCAAGTTAAAATGCTCAGCTAGCTCAAAGACCTCCCTGATCCTGTGCTTCACTCACAAGTATGGAAGGAAAGCAGTGGCTTTAAAGGAACCATTTCTTTAAGAAGTGGAGAAAATTCCAGGCAGAAGTGCCCATTGAAACATTATTATAATTAGAGGAACACGCAATGAGCTGTGCTTCTGAGCTGTGTCTGACCCTCCCTGTACATATATATGAAGTAGACAACCATATGTAGCCTTTCTCATGTAAATTGCACATA
This sequence comes from Pygocentrus nattereri, assembly GCF_015220715.1. Lineage (NCBI taxonomy): Eukaryota > Metazoa > Chordata > Actinopteri > Characiformes > Serrasalmidae > Pygocentrus > Pygocentrus nattereri. The sequence goes on from NC_051217.1 coordinate 17,612,723, forward strand.
AATTGAGTGATTGAGTGTTTAGGCTTTATGACAGCTCCATGCATAATGCGTGGGCAGAACGCATCCTGTTAGCTCCTGAAACTGGCACCATAGGCTTAGTACATCTGGCCCTCTGTGTTAGCGGCTCTCCGCTGAGGCCTGCTCTTTCAGTGTTTAGCTAAGCACACACAGGCTCTTGATCATCTACCAAGCTAGTAAATACTTCAAACAGAAACACGGGTCACAGTACACATCTCTAAATATAGAAACTCTGAGCCAATAGTGCTACAGAAATGCAAAACCATATTGTGATGAATTATAAAACAATGCTAAGCAAGAATAACGCATAGGCTTGCAGTGTACATGCTGCCAGAGCTACAAGAGCACATATGCCATGTGCAGTTTCACTTCAGAAAAGGGCGCCTTCTTTCTGTCCTTTGCCGAACAAGAACATTCATAAGCGTTTCGCTTATAAAAGACACTGCCTTAGCTGAATTAATGTTGGGGATTATGTGTCATCTTTACCTTTTGGCTTGATATTTGCTTTGACAATGGCACTAAGTTGAGTAATGCATCTGTGAATAACAGCTCTCGACTTCTGATGCTTGTGCCTTTCTTGGTAATAGGCTGTTTCTCCGTTTTATTTCTTTATTTATTTTCATTTCACTGCTATATGTCAAACATTTAAGAAACAAGGGCCCCCTAGCATCATTTCTTCCACTTGACTTGACTCAAGAATATGAGTCACTTTGAGCAAATGTCTAAAATAAGACAGACACAGCAGAGAAACATAATCTGGAGCTGGAGAGATTTGAGCGTTTGAATATGGAACGTTTTTAAGGGTCAACTGCAAAAAAGAAAGAAAAGAGCTGGCACCATCTAGATGGCAGCCAATGAGAATGTATTGCCATTGCCCTTTTCTTTTTAACCTTAAAATCTTAGACACTACTTCGAATGCAATTATAATAGCAGAAAAGAATGGAGCTGGGCAATTTGTCACGAAATAATACAGTGATTAATATTGTACGGTGCGCTGTAGGTGGCTATTCAGCAGTATGGAAATATCACATAGTTGATGATGGCACCACCTGCTCTCCCTCTTTCTCTCATTGTGTAACATCTTGACCTGACCCGTGCTTTATGACAGCTCCATTGTGCGTCTATGAACAGAGGGTTACCTGCGTTACCTTGTGGCCTATTTAATTTCCATTGTGTGCCAATAGGGGTGAGTCAAAGGACATATTGTGCGTATCAGGGTTTTCTGCATTTAATTAAACTTAATGAAATTATATCTTGGCTTTCTGATTGCGAGCTGTGGGGCAGCAATTAGATCCAAATCACCAAGAATTAGTTTAACCTTTGAAAGCTGTCTGTTTGGCTTGCTTTGCTCTTCGCCTTAAAGATAACAATCCGTGCACGGCCGCTCTAATCAGGCTTCTGGACAAGAAGAAGTCAGTAGAAGAGTCAGTCATGCTTAATTAAGCCATATTAGGCTAGATTAGTCAAAAATTCTAATCAGCTGTGTCCTTGCATCTGTGGGTATGTGGTGTGTTGAAGCTGCAAAATTGGGCAATGCATTGCAGTGTAGATGCTAATACAATGCACTATGCAAATGAGCATTTGTAAAGTGTGTTATGCAGATTATCTAGAAGTTTCTGAAAGGACTGGATTTTTACAATTTAGAAAAATGTTAATATTTTGATCAAAAACAAGCCAATTTTAACTCCATCAAGGACTGGCCATATTATCCGGTGCAGTGGCAGAGCCAGAAGTTGGCTTTAGCAGGGGACTAGTTACAAACTTGGGCAGCCAGCTCGCTAACATCAAGACCCAGAAAAAAAGCCAGTTTTAACTCCATCAAGGACTCACTCATGTATATCTAATAGGGCTGTAAAACTAAAATAATAATCGTGATTTTGTGTATCTACCCCTTTAAGGGCAACTCAAAAAGGTGTCTATTTCTGTTGTGTAGTCTGTTTTTTCTTCATCGTTCATGTGGTCTCAGTTCTGTTGTTGCATTTATTGTGATATGAAAAGATTGTAAATGACTGTGATCAAACAAAACAATATATTCATAGATTTTTGCAGTTTGTGTCACAGACTGCTTTTTAAACAGGAAAAACCATGAATAAAAATAATAATAATAATAATAAGAAGAAGAAGAAGAAGAAGAAAAAGAAGAAGATCTGAACAGAAAAAAATAAAAATACTAACATAACTAAATAACATAACATAACTAATATCTAACAAGAAATAATCGTTATGCATATTTTATACACACACACACATAATCTAAGCCCCTTCTGGGTCGTGGGGGGTACTGGAACCTATCCCAGCAGTCACTGGGCAGAAGGCAGGGAACACCCTGTACAGGTTGCCAGCTCCTCGCAGGGCAGACAGACAGACATATCCACCAATCAGGCATAACATTATGACCACCTCCTTGTTTCTATGCTCATTGTCCATTTTCTCAGCTCCACTTACTGTATGGGTGCACTTCACTTTGTAGTTCTACAGTTACAGACTATAGTCCATCTGCACCCCCCCCAAACCCCCCCCCCCTTTTTTTTTGCCTTTTTTTCGCCTTTTTTTCATTGATCAGGACCCCCATGGACCCTCACAGAGCAGGTACTATTTGGGTGGTGGATCATTCTCAGCACCGCAGTAACCGTGACGTGGTGGTGGTTTGTTAGTGTGTGTAGTGCTGATGCGAGTGGTTCAGACACAGCAGTGCTGCTGGAGTACATCCACACCCAATCACACCTGGGGGCAGTTTAACATGTCCAGTTGGCCTGACTGCATGTTTTTGGACTGTGAGAGGAAACCCACACAGTCACAAGGAGAACATGCAAGCTCCACACAAAACAGACCCTGGTTGCCCAGCTGGGGAATCGAACCCAGGTCCTTGTTGTGAGGCAACAGTGCTACCCACTGCACCACCATGCCACCTTTGTTCTATAGAGTGATAGGAAATACAACAGAAAGCTCTGGCTCAACACACTGAACTTCATGAAATTATATTACTGTTGTCAGCAAGAATGTATATGTGATATAATCTCTTGGCACCTACTACTACTCAAAGAACAATGTCATCCTTTGCATGACTAAATGTATTTTTTCTCCATGATAGAAAACCTGCTGTTTATAGAATTTCTAATCAATGGTTCTATATGCTGGAGCACCATTCCACTAAGGCATAGCGATTTTTTGGTATTGTATAGAACCCTTTCACCAAAAAAAGTGTAGGAAAATGTGTCAACCGCATTAAAAATGAGTGGCGCTAATTTACCGCATTAACGCGTTATTACCTCATTTGCTTTGACAGCCCTACTTTTTAACGTACAGCAAGGCACCCTGCAGTTACAATACGCACCTGTGCATTTTGTCCATATCACGCAACCAAGTGTGTACGTGTGTGCAAACAGGTGTCATGCTACAGTGCCTTTCTCACAGCATGTCCGTTGCATGTGGGTGCAGTAGGATGCACTGAATAGAACTAGAATTGCACCTATTTATAGATCACATTTAGCATCATGCAGAGATACAAATTACATATCATCCTTTTATCTGTTCAGCTTCTCCGTTGGGCTCAAGTATTTCTAACGATTAACTGGGAGCAGAACATAAGGGTGCACCGAACATGATATATTTAGGCCGCTCAAATAGCGTGTGTGTACTAGCACACTCAAATGTCTTCTCTCTCTTTCCCTCTAATAAGGCTTTTTTTCCAGGAAAATCAATCAATACTTTTTCTGCAGACGCTCAACACAGACCATGTGTTTTGGGCCTCCTGCTTTTGTAAACCTGCACCTCTGCTTTGAGATCAATTGCCAAGATGATGATTGAGTCGTCACACTATAATAACAAAGCACATACATCAGACATGAAGGATGCTGCAAATTCAAAGCATAATTATTTTAGGCATCAGGGGAAAATGGAGTATTAGTCATGCTCCTCTACAGCATTCAAAGTTCAGTAACCTTGGCAGTGAAATGAAGGATATTTTCAGCAGAATGTGTCACATTTGTCATAGTATTTAATTTGTTTTAACCACAGATTATCCAGTAGGCTACTGAAGATAACATCCAAACAGATAATATCTATTTCAGTGATGAGTGCACAGGTGCTGAGAGAAAACGAGAACATGAAGTCAGTGTTTTACTGTTTTGCTCCCTTCTCACTGCTGTACTGGGGCAGCACGGTGTATCAGTCATTAACTGTTATTGGGATATTGTTTTTAGCAATACCTAGAAAGCTGTAATATGCAAATGAGTTTGTTAACCACACTGATTAAAATGTGTCCTATTTGTATATTGACCAATCACATGTCCAGATTAATTTTTGTAGGTGTTTTGGTGAATCAAGGTTTAATTCAATCCAACAAAGGTCAATTATAATGCAAGCCATACTTTATTTATGCCACATTACTGAGTCACCACTTTGTAATCACAGTATGCAGCAGTATATGGTGGTTGGTATAATGGGTAACACCTCTGCCTTCTTATGATGTAGACTAGGGTTCAATCCCCTGCTTGGATAAGCCCCCTACACTATACCAATAAGAGTCCTTGGGCCAGACGCCTAACACTGTTTTCGCCTACCTGTGTAAAATGATCAAATTGTAAGTTGCTCTGGATAAAAGCATCAGCCAAATACCTTAAATCTATATTCATAGGACAGGTATTCTCTTAAAAATGAATTCCATAATTTTTTCAAAATTTCTATATAATTAAATATCACTGCTGTCAGAACAAAACCTTGCATCTCCATTTTTGTTGTTTTTTCAGTTTTTGACATAATTTAAAAAATACTCATGGTGCTATATATTGTATGTAAATTTCATGATGAATGGGCCAATAGAAATGACCTAAAATTAGTTGGAAAAAAGTCTGGTTCCATTGACATTAAAGGTAGAATATGTTTTTACCTTCTCCTGTAAAGCTACAATTTTGACGATGCAAGGTTTTAATCAGGATTAGGATGTAACAGAATACAAGTATTGGGAAAACCTAGTCAGGATACAGAAATGAAGTATCTGTATTCATTCCAAGTTACTCTTAGTAACGGCTGTATTTAGAATACAAGTTTTACATTTTTAGGAGACTACTTTTAGAATACTCACCGATTAAAAAAAAAATGCAGTCTTCAAAAGAAACACCATCAATGATTGCTTGTTAACTATTTTTTTAATCATTGCTTGTTAGCAAACTCAAAAGAGGAACATCTTGTTTACAAAGTTTGCACTAAAGCCTGAGTAGACTGATAAATCAGTGTGATGAGCCAGTTATAAATCTCGGTGTTACTGAACTTTTTTGAGAGATAATACCTCATTAGTGGACCTTTTTGAAAATGACAGGATTAGCTTCTGGGTTGTATCGGACTCCTGCTTGGGGGAGTATCACTGGGAGTAGCAGTGGACACATTGCAAATAAAGAAAGCTGAGTAAGTAAATTTCTCTACAATTAACTTTTCTTTTGAAAAATCGATAGATGTCCTGTTAAAAATGAAGGTGTTTCTCTGGACTGATGCTATTGAAGAACTAATTGTAGTTGATTCTTGAAAAAACTATTTTAAATCATGCGTGAGAGTGAGAAGCTTTTAAAGTTTGTAGATTTCCCAGGTAATGTAAAGGTTCGGTTGCAGTTAAACGTTTTTCCTCAAACTGTACATCTAACCCAAGAACCTTATGAACTTTCATTTATAAGCATGTATGCTCTACATGTTTACTGAGGTTTTGAGGCACCGGTGCAGCAGTGGACAGACTTGCTTGCGGGAGGCTTCTTTCACCTTCAAACCTAGGTGCACTTTTCTCAGCTCCACAAATGATGAATTTGCTCTGGGCTGCTTCGGCCTCTTCAACAGCGAGCAAGCACAGCGCTTAATTAAGCTATGAAACTGCTAGTGTTGAATAATTCACATCTTGCTAGCCTGTACTCCGTCCTATCAGCAATCCGGGAGCTGCCTTGGAGTTCTGGGCAGAAGACAGCAGCGGAGATTTTTTCCTCACAATAGTGATGCAGTTAACAGGCCTAGCAAATAATTAATCAGTGAATTAAATAAATAAAGGAGGCAATCTCTTCTTTGAACGATCCTGTCTTCTACTTAAACCTCTTCAAGTCGGAGGAATCTGCTTTGTAGTAGTATAAAGAGAATTGACACATTTGTTATACAAGCTGAACAAACCCAACAAAATTACACAAACAAGTGCAATTAAATCATATGAGGTTCTAACTGAGGATGTGAGAATTTCTAGTGCAGTGATGACAGCACAGCAAATTTCACTATAAAAGCTCACAGTTACTAAGGAGATCTTGTTGAGATCTTGTGGAGATTCGCTAATGATTTTGAGGTAAACCTCTCTGGTACGTCTTATCCAAGAAAAACTCTAAAGCAATGAGGGGGCCTCATTGAACATATATGTTCAGTTTGATATACAGTATGATGGATCTTTGCAGAAGCATATTTGATCATATTATACTAATTAATGAGATAATAAGAATGAGAATAGGATGATATGATGTTAAATGTTTTTAATCCTAAAAAGTAGAGTAATGGGAGGGTACAGTACTCCCAGAATAAAATGCCCCCATCCTTACTTTCTCATTTGATTAAATAATGGATCCAAATTCAATCTTAACACATTGGGCTGGATTGTCATCATTTTGGTGGGTTTTAATTTCCACATAACATTCAATAAAGCAAATGCTCTGACAATTAAAGGCCATAAGACTAAAAACTGAATCAAATTATTGAATGGATTACATGCCTGTCTACCTACATCATGACATCATTTGCGCATATATCTGGGCAGGTTTTCTGAGAGTAGAGTGGGTTTTATGTTAATTTCTAGTGAGGGGAAGCTGCGTTTTTAGTCTAGCCAGCTAAATGTTTGGGGAGTGGGAGCCAGCAATGAGTGCATGCCTGTTCTTTTGTTTTTGGTTTTGTTTGTTTTTGCTTTGTTGGTGAATCTGGGAATGAAAACAAGCACGGACTAGTCCAGTGACTCTGTTGAGTTTTTTGATGAAATAGTCCATGTAATGGTATTTACAGTATTTTATGTTAGTCTATACTGGCTCTGAGTGAGGCATTTTACAGTAGAGGTGAAACTAGCTAGCTAGCTCATTATAGTTTTTGAGAAAGTTTCTTCTAAGAAATGTTCCTTCGAAGCGTGGATTTACAAGCTCATCACGACCACTGTTTCCAACATTTTTCAGAGTCTGTCTCTGACTGGTGAGCTTTCTGTCTTCACTAGTCAGCGGTGCATATTCATGTGTTTTTGGAGTGGTTGTGGAAAAAGGGCTGAAAATAAGGGGTGGGATTCTTACATAAACTGGCTCACACTTTGTGGTTTCTACAGAAAAAAAAACGACTCCAGTTTTGAGCACAGCTAAAATTTGAATAGGCCAAATGTCACATCCAATCAGTTTGACTGACATTCATTTTATTTATTCTTTTTGAACGTAGGCCTTTACCACGTCCATTGGTACAGCTCACAACTGCAAAATCAAGCAATCGTGTGGAATATCCAGTTCACTCTACATTTCCGATGAGAAATAACGATGTAGAAAAGGTAAAAACAAGAAACAAAAGGAAAAGCTAAACTGAAATATTAAACCCAGAACAACCAAACAGAACTGAGTATAAAACACTGGTAATAAATTCACTACACCACAGGGTCTACCAAACACAAGGGGTTTAATACTAGGGGAGACAAGCAAGAAAATCAGTGCAGGGTTACAGATCAGACATAGATAAGGGGCATAACTAAAGGGTGGAGTTAGGGCAGAGCAGAAAACCCAAACAAACAAAAGCGACTGGCCAGAGACATGAGAGAAGGTAAACAAGAAGGGAAAACAGACAAAGAAAAACATGTGGCAACAATATGAAAAACAATATGGCAACCCTGTCCAAATTTATGTCATTCTTATCAAACCATGGTAATGGGGGTTTCTTGATTCCTGATGGTGTTCCAGAAGACAAAAACCATGTTCAAAATGACAAAAACTGAAACTGAAGTGATTTATTTGTATGTGGTGGTCTGCTTATACCCACACACAATGTTTCTGCAGTGCAGCACTAATTAAGTTCTTCTTCTCCTTCTTCTCCTTTCATAGAAATATACTCTACATCTTCATTGTGTCATGTTTAAGGACTTCTGCCAACGTTTTTTTTCTTTAGCACAGGTTTTTGCTTCAAGCCTGGCAGAAATGCACCTGATTCAGCTAATCAGCGTCCAGATGAACATCTGTTTAATAAAATTAAGTGTGTTGGATTAGGGTTGGATCGAGTATGAGCAGGTTGGTAGCTTTCCAAAGGGAGGGATTTTGCAAGCCTAATTTGGAGGATGAAAAATGTTAACTGGACTTTAATGCTATTTAAAAGGGATTAAGGACTTTATATGACCCTCATTGCACTTGACTGTGCCTCTGTCCAGCTTAAGTCAGTGTGAATAATTATGCGTTCGAAGCAGAGTAATATGTCATACTCCATCCCAGCTCTTCTAAATAGACTTGACCCTCCTGCTGTTGACATCTGTCCCTCACCTGCTGGATGACACCTGCCCTTTCTGCACCACTGGAGCACCTGTTTATGCTCAGCTAACATCTGGATCAGGTGGGCCCTATCCATGGGGCACAACACCTGTCCTAGTGTAGACAGGTCCTAAAACTTACACTGGCAATACATGTTTTAATAGAGTAATGTGATAATAATAGTGCATGAAATGAAATGTGGTAGTAATAATGGGCTAATTTTGAATTGGAATCAATGTACTGTGTTCCAAGCTCACTGATGCGCTCCAGTCTTAATTCTCCTGGCTTTATTGCAGTTTTTCTATATGCTACATGCTGTGCGATTGTTCTGATGATGGTTTGGATGGTTGTTGTTGCTTCCACTATACACAAATGATTACACTGCCCTTCCTCTCTGTCCTTTCCATTTTTATTTTGTTTTTATTTAGATGTAAAGTGGGTTGAGACTCCTGAGAAACACGTAAATAACCCAGAGTTGGAAATAGACATTACTGAACTGAATGCTGGGAGAGCAATGCAAAGCCCTCATGAATACTACATCGAAACTGGGAAAGTTATGCACAATTCAACTCATGTCTTTCTTATTAGCTTATGGATTTATTTATTTAGTCAGTTATTTATTTTTGCTGGACCACCCAGCAGGACGGCCTACAAGAGCTGCTATCTCTTACGAACTGAGTCACTGACTGACTGACTGACTGATTCTGATTGCCAAAATATGAATATGCAAGCGTCACCCAAGACAAGCAGCAGTTGACACTATACATTACTAAAGTCCACCTTCATACCTTCCCAGTACTACCAATGAAAGGTTACAAACAATGCAGGAAAGCAGAAATGACTTCATGTAAACACATTATTAGTCAGCGGGGGTTTTCCCTTGTTGCATAAGCAGGCTTATTTAGCCATTCTTCACTGTTTCAGGTGAGGATGCTGTAACCAAGCACTAGTACATTGTAACAATATGTGCACCTGAAAGTAAAGTAAACTGGAATGATATTTTCGTAGCATTACATTTGTTTTCCAATGTAACATTAGCTATAATGTTAATTATAATGCTAATGCTGTTAGCAGGAATGCTAGCAGTTGAGTTGTTTTTGCTCATTTTTTTACACATTCTAGAGAAAATGTATTTTTTCAAACACTACACATGATTTTGAATAACCAAAGGTTTTTGTGTGAGGTTATAAGTGAGTTGAAATCAGCTTAGTGTATGATACTTATGTTGCTATACTTATAACAATCTACTATTGTCATTTAGACAAGTAGTCACCTGCCTCCTGGAGAACTACTTTACCATGGAATCTATTTATGACCACAATATGCCACACCATCACAAGCTAATTCATTTCTTGATTGGTTGGATCAACTTCATTAGTGTTAGGTAAGCAGAGGGGCAGCATGTTAGATGCAGGCTGGAACTAAACTCTGCAGGAAAGTAGATCTCCAGGAAGAGGCTTGGTGACCACTGATTTAAGACCTAGCTGGAGAGCTAGCTAAATCTCTCCTCCTGGGTTCATCATGAATCATTCATTTAGGCTATAAAGACTGTATAGCAGCATGTTAGAACACAGATTTATCCACTTCTCCTTTACCAGTAAAGGATGGTAACTGCATAAAATTTGGAGGTCCCCCAGACACCGGAGGCAACTGGGCTGAACTATTCATTTGTCAGCCAGTGTGTAGAGTTTTATCATTGCTGTTGGAACAAAACCTATATTATATACACTGATCAGGCATAACTTTATGACCACCTCCTTGTTTCTATGCTCATTGTCCATTTTATCAGCTCCGCTTACTATAGAGGTGCATTTTATAGTGTGTGTATATTTTATATATATTATATATCATATATATGAGCAAACCCTTCACATTTTTGCAAATATTTTATTATCTTTTCATGGGACAACACTAAACACCATAGAAATGAAACTTTGATATAACTTAAAGTAGTTTGTGTACAGCTTGTATAGCAGTATAGATTTACTGTTCTCAGAAAAGAACTCAACACACAGCCATTAATGTTTAAATAGCTGGCAACACAAGTGAACATGTCCACATTGTGCTCAAAGTGTCAATATTTTGTGTGACCACCATTATTATCTAGCACTGCCTTAACTCTCTTGGGCATGGAATTCACCAGAGCTGCACAGGTTGCTACTGGAATCCTCTTCTACTCCTCTATGATGACATCATGGAGCTGGTGAATGTTAGACACCTTACGCTCCTCCTCCTTCCGCTTGAGGATGCTCCACAGGTGCTCAATTGGGTTTAGGTCTGGAGACATACTTGGCCAGTCCATCACCTTTACATGCAGCTGTCCTCTTGGAGGTGTGTTTGGCGTCGTTATCAAACTGTAAAACTGCCATGCGGTGCAGTTTCCAAAGAGAGGGGATCATGCTCTGCTTCAGAATGTCACAGTACATGTTGGAATTCATGTTTCCCTCAGTGAACCACAGCTCCCCAGTATATATATATATATATATATATATATGTGTGTGTGTGTGTGTGTGTGTGTGTAATCACTGTTGTCAGAACAACAATGTGTATATATACAACACTTGCCAAAAGCCTTAAGCACATTATTTAAACCAATTACCTTAATAAGTGTGTGTGTGTGTGTGTGTGTGTAATAAGTGTGTAATAAGTATGTTTTTGCTTGTAAAACAACCATATAGCATTAAAATAAACAAACAATAAAACAATGAACAATAAAAAGCAAGAAGAACTTGCTTTCAAAAAAGGAGCTACTTTGACAAACACTGGTTCCAGATCTTTGGAGTCCAGAAGTGACACTGAGGTTCCAGCAGCACTGCTGTGTCTGATCCACTTGTACCAGCACAACACACACAAACACACCACCACCACGACATCAGTGTTACTGCAAGGCTGAGAATAGTTTTTCACGCAAATAATACCTGCTCTGTAGTGGTCCTCTGAGGGTCCTGACCATTAAATACAGGGTAAAGAGTGGCTAACAAAGTATGCATTGAAGTAAATGGACTACAGTCTGTAATTGTAGAGCTACAAACATGCTCCTGTATGATGAAGCTGATAAAATGGACAGTGAGTGTAGAAACAAGGAAGTGGTTTTAATGAAGTGACCGGTTGGTGTATACCTAGTCTTGATTTTTAACTAGATGCTGCCTGATTGGTTCCTTGAAACAGCAGTGAACATCCTTTTACATCCATTAATTTCAGTCACAAATGATGTCTACACACATAACCATGAGTTTAATTTTAGATTCTAACAGAGTTTAAAGGGACCAGCAGCAGCCAAACCTGTCAAATACTAACTCTATTACTAACATGCTTAGTCATGTAAACATAAAGCAAAGGATTTTTATACATAACTGTAGTTCTTATTGGATCTCCCTCCTGCAGCAATTTGCTTCTTGCCCCAGGAGGTTTACCCATTGGTGTGGAGTGATTGTGCAGCCTGACACGCTTTTTGATGCTTGTGCCAGCACATTCAGAATAATTGCCTATGAATCAACTCCCATCTGTCTCGGCGGCTCAGACCGAAGCTCCAGGTCTGTCAGTCTGTAACTGAAGCTCGGAGGGATTCGGTAATACAGGCTAGCAAATGAGGAGACTGATCATTATAATGCCGGCAAAATTATGCATTCTTTCTCATTTCAAAAAGTCAGCCTTGATTTGTGTGAACCCAATGAGGCCTGCTTTGACGTAACATCCAGAGCTTTTCTCTTTCTGTGTCATGAGCCTTTTTTTTTCACTCTCCGCCATTGAAGTGGATCATGTTTCTTTGTCTTTGGGACACAGGGCCTCATCAATATCTTCTAATGCGATTACATGCTATTAGAATGTTTACTGGAAGCCTATATGAAACCAGGCACCATTAAAAACGTATCAACATTTGTCTTTCTGCCTTTGTAATGCCATAAAAGGCACCTCTGAGGAATAGGGCAAGATTGTAGCTGGATGACACTTATGACCGATGAACAGCAACACGGTGATTTTGATTGAGTACCTTTCATTGCTGTTGTTGCGTGTGGAGTTGTTTTTTCTCCCTCCTTCGCAATATCTTTTTACTCTACTGTTTATGACATTAGTCTGGAAAGCTGAGTCCGGGTTGGCACGCACCTAAAGACATGAATGAATGAAAAGAAAACACAGTGGACAGTGCCAGGCCAATGTGGGATATTTAGATACTTAGATAGTCTTCAAAGGCCCATATAATTGCTTTGTCCAACCTCTTTCAAATAGAATTAAATAAGCAGTGTTTGTGCCTTTAAAGGTCCCCTATCCTATATTATTCTTGTACTTTATTTAATTCCCTGTGGTCAACTTACAATGCTTATGTGGGGTCATGCTCTAAAAAGAGTCATAATTCACTTTAACATGGCCATTTTCCAACCTCCTTTTACTCCTTATAATAAAACTGGCTATTTTTGTTACTGTGCCTTTAAGCCTGTATATAAAGGCTCTGTTCTTATTTGGCTGCCCTGTATTGTGCCTCATTCAAAAAGCAGTTATTGGCCCCAGTAAGAGTGGCCAGCGCTAAACTACCGTGAGCTGAATAGGTGGATATATTTAAATGTGTTATTTTTTGTGACATCACAAAAACAAAGAATTGGATATGGGCTGTTTTTGTAGCTTAGTTTCAATAAATGGAATGAAAGGTATGTTTTGAATGTTTATATATTAAATGAAACTTTTATTTATTTAAAGGAAAGTGATAGTTCAATATTCGATGATAAGGGCCCTTAAAGGGCCCTTTAAGACCGATGGAATATATATATATATATCATCTTTGTTCTGATTGGCTGCCTTGTATTGTGCCTCATCCAAAAGCGGTCTGGGCTGAAACACTCCTAACTTCATTATGAATGGTTGGGGATATACTGAGTATATGATATACTGGGCTGAGTATGTGGAGATATGTAAATGCATTTCTTTCTTGATTCCACAGAAATTCAATACTGGCTGTGTTTGAAGCTTAGCTTCCATATGAACTGAATGGACTGGGGAGTGAAGGTTCTGAAACATTAACGATGCTTATATCCCATATCAAGCTCTTTTATATTCTTTTTAAAAAAAGTGAGGAGAATTCCGTTTGCAGCAATGTGGGCTCTATAAAATTGTCCTCTGCTTCCCTTTTCACAAGGCCCCTTTAAAATCTGAGGCTGTGGGCCCTTTATGCTTCATAAAATGGACCTTGATGCTAAATCCATCTGATTTGTCACAGCTGCTGGCATTCTGAGCCACTGAAAACATTAGCAGGCCGTCTAAGCACAAATAAAGGGTGTTGTAACACAGTCATCACTGTGAGTTCATTTGATTCGTTGTCAGAACAACATTTTCACAGTGTCAGTTGTGCAGTTTAACGGCTTACGGGTCTGGCTTTATTTGTGAATAATTTATTCCTCGTTTTTTAGCATCAGGAAAAAAGTAGCGGCCATATTTTTATAGGAGATATATATCAGTATTATAGTGCCCACCGTTGGTCTTTATTGCAGCTTCCATTCTTTTGAGAGACTTGAGCCCAATCCCATTTCACCCCATGCCCCTACCACTTAGCTCTTAACCCTCTGTTTTGCGCGTTCACATCTAGGGTAAGAGCGTCCCAATTTTTTTTCTTGAGATAGAGGGGTAGGGTGAAGTGTTAGGGCTACATGGCCCTCCAAACTGAGATGTGTTATGAAAACTGGCAAGATGGCTGCACGAGTGACCAAAGAAACACACAAATGTATTTTCTCCATTTAAAAATTCTGATAACCGCTGTATTATCTTAGTTCAATGCAGTTTACAATGTATTTGTTTTCTACATAACAAGCACAAAAAATAGCTAATAACATGCAGTTAGTAGCTAGCTAGTTAATGTTCCCGTTCCACCTTAAATGGTCCTGAATGACTGAACCACTAGAATATAACTGCTGCACCATTTAAGGTGGAACAGGAAAATTCGAACAAAAAGCTGGCGAATAGCAGCTTCGTACCACTAAAGAATTAGGAGTGAATGGTAACAAATAATTGCCTTAAAACTCCTCTTTGAAAACATGCGATACTCTAAATGTAACTAAAGCCCAGCAGTGAGGAGCTGAATTTTCCCCTTCTCTTCTATCACAGAAGACTGGCTGGGTCACCTACAGAGCACGCCTAGTAGCCTGTTAATGAAGCAATGTCTGTATGTTTTTTTTTGAGGTTCCCATTTCATAGGACAAGATTTCAGCCACTACCCCTTGTAACTGAGTTCCAAGGAGTTAGGCTGACACTCGTAAACAAGGGGTAGGAGTATAAAGAAGAAATGGGATTGGGCCTTGTTTTCAGAAATCTGCAGGGATATTTTTCTACGCCTGTAAAGTGTTCAGTATTAGAAGTTGTTTGCATTTTCGGCTTCTCACAATTTCAGCTTCCAAACACATTCCATGATATTGGGGTCTGGACTCTGAAATGGTTGGTCCATTGTTCTACACCAGCAGGGCTTTTTTGACCGCTACACCAATCAAGGGGCTGGGCTGGGCTGGGCTAGGCAGGGGGTTTGTGTGGGGTGGGGGTCGGGGGTCGGGTGATATTTCCCTTCCACTGTTAGAAATGATGCAATAAAATTTTGGAGTAGCCAAAAAGATTACATAGCATGTAAGTCGGAAAGGTGCTGTCAAATGGTGATCACTACTTAGTGATTGTTGTTTGACTATGTAATAAAAATAAATTTTAATTTCATTTAGTTTTACTCAGTTATGACAAACAGAGAGACGCGCTAACATGTCTTTACTGTGCTATGATCAATTGTTGAAATATGCCACAGCAGTTATTAATAGCCCTTTTTTCTTCTTAATTATCATCATATTTATCGTTATTGAGGAGTTTACTAACAACATGCAGATACAAAATGCCACTGTAATAAACACCAAATCTCGTTACTGCACATGTATGATGTTATTATTCCTGTTAGTTATAACACATATCCTTTAAGGCCCATAGCACTGACTTGTTTTCTCACAGGGGAAGGATGGACAGAAACGCTAGTGGATTTGAAAGCAAGAGTGAATCTTCATTCTTTCAAAGATGAAAGCTTTAAGTGCTGTTTATCTGATGGGGACAGTTTTGGTGGTCTACCAGGTCTTGTACAGTTGTAGTCTAATATTTCTGTATTTTTCATTCATTGTCTTAAACTCTAGTTTTGGAATCTTCTGTTTTTTTTTTTTTTTGTTTTTTTTTTTTTTTACTTATTCTCTTTTAGCTTTTTTCTTCCATATGCAAGTGGACTATCTTCTATCTAATCTCTTCAGAAAATCCCCTGAAAAACGAGTGACTTTTACATAATAGTCCATTTGACTGGAAATAAATGAAGGGTGGTCTCTAACTTTTGCACAGCACTGTAACCTCTGTATCGCAGGAGGCTTGGGGTAGATCAGATGAGTTAATTACTTGCATTTCAGTTTAAAATCATTTTACAAAAAGAGTAAAGGTTCTGGCAAACAGACAGAGGCACACGTGCATGGTGTGCATTATTTTTGTCTGAAAACAACAGGGTGAGGGGAGTTGGGGGGCAAGTCGTCCCTGGGTCTGACGCCACTGCGCTGAGGAGAAAACGGAGTAATGGAATTCATCCCGTGTGGTTCCATAAATAGACAAGCAGCAGGGAGTCTCCAGAAAGAGAAAAATTTTGAATTAGCCATGCGGTATTAGCATACAGCTAATGGTGCCTTTCTCCGCTGAGGATTCCCAAGAACATTTACAGTGTGATTAAAGACACTGCGCAATGAAATTCAAGTCCAGAAATGAATGATGGAAGCTAAGCAGACTCCATAATGTCTTTGAAGCCTATAAAGCCATGGTTAGTCCAAAGTTCCTAAGCATTGTTTTGCTAGCTTCATTCCAGTGCGTTACTCTTGGACCTTATGTTGTTCTCATATATCCTAATAGAGATTCAATCATGTTGTAAGCACCATAGTGAGGTCCACTTGTAAATTACTTGATAGGGAAATAGTATTTGTCTGGTCACAAACAATGTGATTATGCTGCACCCAAATAAATGAACTCAGCATATTTGAGGCTCAGTGGCATTTAAACATTAATGAGAAATATTGTACACTGCTCTGACTAACCTCAGCGGAGGAGATATTTATTGATGTGAATATTGCCTTTGACATGTATTATTTTAATATCAGAGAAGCTTCTTCAGGGTGAAACAAGACAACATAAATAACATGAGTGGAGCTTGAAGACGTATCGTGTTGCTGTTACAGATTACAGCTAAAATAACATCAAAACAGACTGACAATGGCTCAGTACCTGCATCTTCTAGCAGTGCTGGATCCATAGGCATAGAGGTACCTGTTTGAAAATAGATTAAAATTGTCTTTCTATCTGTTTTGATTGAACAATACAGCATGAATCACAACAGCGACCCTAATAGTGGTGGAAAATTGTGCATTTCAATGTGTGAGATGCTTTTGAGATGCAGTTGTGAGATAGTTCTTGTTAACCCCCTTAGATTGTTACAGAACTAAAATGTATTGCCTTTCAAGCGCAAATATATTGTGTGTGTTTGTAGTTTTTTGCAATGGCACTGTGTACTGTTTGTATAAGAAACCCACACGATGATGCAAGCCAAGGAACATGACAGTGTCAGAGCCAAAGGGATACTGGTTGGCCTTGACACTGGGAATATCCTGTACTTTTATGCATTTTATTTCTTTCAAAATGTTGTTTTATTGGTTACTCTCATTCAAAAAATTTGCAATATTATAGGTGTTAAAATAAATAAAAATGCTAATTTACCAAGACAAACTACTCCCAGTGGGAGCTAATGTCTCACAATATATTGAAAACAGGCATGGCCCAAATTTTTTCCTGATATTTATATTTATTCTTAAAAATGGCTAGGCTGTGCAGTGAAACTACTCAAAGACTCATAATAACATAACATAAGAATAACACAGATTAACATGATCACCTCACATAGAGCGAGTCACTGCTGTTTCAGGACAGATTTGTTACAGGATCAAAGTCATTCTTTTCTTCCCTCCAATTTTCCATCCAGCATTTTCTGCTGATATCAGCCCAGATACTTGGTACCAGCTCGAACTAAAACACATTGTTTATACCGCGCTCTTTTGGCCAAAATGACCTACATTAGTTGGATCGAACAAATATCCTTCTTCATTTAAAACTCATGCCAAAATGTGAAAAGGTGGCAGTATACTTCTGTAATGTGTGGACAGAATAGCAATCGCTTGTGGATAATATTTGGAGAATTTAATAACCAACACAGCCAAAAAGATCCAAAAGGGAAAAAACACAATTCGTAGTCAAGAGTCCAGTCCAGAGATTCAAAACACAAAGGAGTCCAAGAAGGCAAAAGTACTTTAGGGCAAGACAGAAATCGGAAATGGGTCAAACTGGGCAAAGGGTCGAAACACGGAAAACACGATAGGAGAAGAACGCTCAGTAACTGCACAGAACAATACCTCGTGAAGATTCAAACACAAGTCTCAGCTTAAATATTCTAGTGGTTGAAGTATCTCAGGTGCAAGAGTTCAGTAATCAGGCGACTGTGATTGCTGATAGGTGCAAGGGGAAACCACGTGATCAGTCTGGGAATCCTGCGGGTTGAAGTCTTCTCCTGAGTCGGTGAGCGCGTGATCCGTCCCTTACTGAATGTGTGACAACTTCAAAACAAAATAACAAAGCAAACCTAAATTACTGGTAAATTGAATTGAATTACTGGTGCTGTTGGAAAAATACTTTTTAGTGTAGATCTTAGTATACATGTCAGCACTTCTACAAGCCCACTTTTGCAGTGGACCAATCACAGTAAATGGAAGGTCTCAGAATGAATGATGTGATGATTAGATGTGATGATCAGGGGAGGTCTCAGTGCTAATAATGCTGTGATTAGGACTTCTGTTTAGTAAGCAAAGTACAGGGAGATTCACTCGAAAGAGGCCGCTGGATATTCTGTAATAAATCTCACTTGGACAAAGCAAACTGAACAAAACAACGTGCAATGTGCTCCTTAGTATATGGAGCTACGGACAAGTCAGGATGCCCCTGTGTCAGAGCGATGAGGCAGACACCGGACAGCCATCACAACATTTAACCTCTGTTTGCAACTTCTGAGTGCATATCTCCGTACCCCCTTCAGAAAGGCCTCTGGCAGAAAAATGGAGATCACTTCCAGCATCGCATGTAATGCAATCAATTTCACATACATTAAGGTATGTAGTGTATTTTTTTGGTTGTGGACTGTAGTGTTTAAGAACAAGCTGAGCCATAAGGCAAAGCTCTGTTTATCAGTCAGTCCACATCCCCACCCTCACTTATGGTCATGAGCTTTGGGTAATGACCGAAAGAATAAGATCACAGATACAGGCTCTGTTTCATTGGGTGAGGGGTTTGGTCATTTGGGAGGAGCTCAGAGTAGAGCTGCTACTCCTCTGCATTGAGAGAAGCCAGCTAAGGTGATTCAGGCGTCTGATCAAAACGCCCCATGGTCATCTCCTGGTGGAAGTTCACCAGGCATGGCCTACTGGGACATGGCCCTGACGTTGTCCTAGGACCCGGAGGGATTATATCTCCAAGTTGGCCTGGTAGCAGCTTAGAGTCCCCTGGAATGAATAGCTATGGGGGACAGTATTGTCTGGGATTCTGTGCTCTTTCAACTGCTACCGCAACACTATCTGATTAAGTTTGACTGTTTGATGATGATAATGTTATTTGAAAACCTTGAAAACAGTTACTAGAAACAGTTCACTCAATATAAAATCTGCACAAAGAAATCTTTATCAAGGTCAGGCAAATTTACAACATAGCAATTCAACCACCTAGCAACACCTTAGCATCCACCTGGGATACCAACATAACCACGTACAACCATTTTGGAAACCATAGCAACCACCCAGCAACCATTAAAAATACCACAGCAACATGTGAGCAGTTTCCAAACAGCCACCTAGGATACCATAACAACCAGATAGCAACACCTCATTAACCACTTAAAACACTAAAGTAGCATCTGGCAACACCCAGCAACCATCTGGGAATTGCTTGAGCTGTTCAGTCACTCTGCTCTTTCTTCAGGAAATGCACTTTTTGTAGTTAATATTTCTTTGGGGACAAATCAATTCTTATCAGGTCAGTAACTCTAATGTGATTACAAGATTTTTATACTATAATGTGTTACATCTTACAGAGTTATCCTCAAAACGGTTAACAAGCACCATATTGTGCCGTCGCCATCTGGAAGAGTTGCATGAGAGAAATCTGCAGTCTAATTAAGAAGAATGATGAAGGTAGGGGCTGTCAGAAAGCACAAAACTTGGCCATTTCCCAACAAAGGATCATGGGTCTGATCACAGCTGCTATTGTGGTAGCCTTCAACGAGACGTTCAACCTGGAACTGCTTCTGGGGTTAAGCCCCAGAGTCGGTTTTGGGCGAAAAAAGCATGAGCTAAGTGATACACAGTAATAAGGAAGAATGTAGCTGATTGCCTTCAGGAAAAGATTTGCATCAGGCGTCTCTAATGGAACACGGGTAACGGGCCATTGTGCTTTATTACACTGACAACTCTTGGCTGTCTACAGCCCATAACATTAGCAGTGGAAAGTGAATTCAGCAGACAGACTCGTCATGAGTCATCCGCACCTGATTGTGCTGTCATCCCGCTGAACCTGAGGCAGATTCGGAAGCTAATGAAAAGCTACAGTATGTTGGAAATGAATATTATGTTGTGGGGTTGGTGAGTGTGGTGCATGAACTGTGTTGCTGCAAAATGAGCAGTTTGCTTAGGAAAGCAATTCAGTGATGCGATGTGTTGTAGCATAGCAAAGCACTACATAATTCTGCCGCTGCAAAGCAACTGTCTTGCTGGTTTTAACATAAAATATGTAGTATTTGCACAAGTGTGAACTGTCGTATGATGTGCAGTTGTAAATCAGCAGCATCCTGTGTGGTGAGGCTGTGTATTTGCAATGTGCTATGGTCCCCTGAGATTTCTGACTGGCCCTGCCTGCCTCCCACACTGCTGTTTTTAGAGTCACTCCAATTTACAGCTTTTACACTGACCACAGAGAAACACACGCACTCGCACTCACTCACCCCTAACTAACACATACAAACATGGGGAAAAAGAGAGCGAGCGAGCAAGGGAGAGAGAGATAGTGTTATGTTGTAGAATTGGCATCAAGGAAGTTGAAGACAACATTGCATATGTTTTAATATGTGTGTGTGTGTGTGTGTGTATGTA
Source organism: Pygocentrus nattereri (assembly GCF_015220715.1). NCBI lineage: Eukaryota > Metazoa > Chordata > Actinopteri > Characiformes > Serrasalmidae > Pygocentrus > Pygocentrus nattereri. The sequence goes on from NC_051217.1 coordinate 17,633,448, forward strand.
TATATATATATATATATATATATATGTATATATATATATATATATATATATATGTATATATATATATATATATATATATATACAGTCACTGGCCACTTTATTAGGTACCTGTTCATTTGCTTGTTAACAGAAGAAGCTAATCAGCCAATCACATTGCCGTAACTCAATGCATTTAGGCATGTAGAGGTGGTCAAGACAACTTGCTGAAGTGTAAACCGAGCATCAGAACGGGGAAGAATGGCTGATCTGAGTATGGCTGGTCTGAGTATTTCAGAAACTGCTGATCTACTGGGATTTTCATGCACACACATCTCTGGGGTTTACAGAGAACGGTCTAAAAAAGACAAAATATCCAGTGAGCAGCAGTTGTGTGGAAGAAAATGCCTTGTTGATGTGAGAGGTCAGAGGAGAATGGGCAGACTGGTTCCAGATGATAGAAAGGCAACAGCAACTCAAATAACCAACCAAAATCTCTGAGGAATGTTTCCAACACCTTGTTGAAAGTATGCCACGAAGAATTAAGGCAGTTCTGAAGGCAAAAGTGGGTCCAACCTTTTACTAGCAAGGTATTATTAGTACCTAATAAAGTGACAGAAGAGTGTGTGTGTGTGTGTGTGTGTGTATGTGTGTGTATATATATATATATATATATATATATATACAGCAGTTCTGTTGTCCATCTGTTTCTGCATACTTTGTTAGCTCCCTTTTACCCTGTTCATCAATGGTCAGGACCCTCACAGGACCACCACCGAGGTATTATTAGGGTGGTGGATCATTCTCAGCACTATAACACTGATGTGACACTGTCCTGGTGGTGGTGTAATAGTGTGTTGCCCTGGTATGAGTGGATCGGACAGCAGCAGGTTTTAAACATCTCAGTGTCACTGCTGGACTGAGAATAGTCCACCAACCAAAATATCCAGCCAACAGCATCTTGTGGGCAGTATTCTGTGAAGACCTAGAGGATGACTGACACAAGCTGTGCAGCAACAGATGAGCTAGATTCTGTGACAAAAGAGTGGACAATGAGTGGACACAGTCTTTAGAAATTCAGCAACATATGTGTACATATGTACCAGTAAAAGAGAGAGAGAGAGAGAGAGAGAGAGAGAGAGAGAGAGTAAGGAAGAGGAAATGAGTGATGAGGAGAGAGAGAGAGGCAGAAAGAGAGAGAGAGAGAGAGAGAGAGAGAGTAAGGAAGAGGAAATGAGTGATGAGGAGAGAGAGAGGCAGAAAGAGAGAGAGAGAGAGAGAGAGAGAGAAAGAGAGAGTAAGGAAGAGGAAATGAGTGATGAGGAGAGAGAGAGAGGGAGAAAGAGAGAGAGAGAGAGAGAGAGAGAGAGAGAGAGAGAGAGAGAGAGAGAGAGAGAGAGAGAGAGTAAGGAAGAGGAAATGAGTGATGAGGAGAGAGAGAGGCAGAAAGAGAGAGAGAGAGAGAGAGAGAGAGAGAGAGAGTAAGGAAGAGGAAATGAGTGATGAGGAGAGAGAGAGGCAGATAGAGAGAGAGAGAGAGAGAGAGAGAGAGAGAGAGAGAATATGTTTGTGTAATGAAGCAGTGCTCCTCTGTTTGACCTTAATTTGCCGTCTATCTGTCATCCTGTACTTTCAGGGATGAATATTTAATCAAGATTAATTTCAGATTTGGAGCCCAGATTGGTGGGAATCAATGTAATCATTGATAAGTGCCCGGTGTCAATTAAAGCATGCATTATTAATGCAGAGGTTAGTCAGTGTGTCATACATTTGGATAGGATAGTCTGTCCATCTAATGCAGCATATGCCACCAGCTACCTCTTTCTTTCAGTATGTTTATCACTAACAGAGTCTTTTACTGAACAGTAGGGTACCAGAGGCATAGCTAAGGGGGCTTTCAGATTTTTGGTTGTTGGATAAAAAAATATGAGGCATTTAAGTTATTTTATTGGTAAAATGCATTTTGCCTTACTCACCTGATTCACTTGATTCTGGGGTCTTAGCTGAACTGAGCTAGTTCCTAGTGCAGTGGTGAAGAACCGAGAGCTAGAGTCCAACACAGTTTGCTGATTTCTCTGTTCTTACATAATAACTAAACATGTTAATGAACTATTAAACTGAATCAGGTGTGGTTATGTGTGAAAATGAACTGTACAAGAATCCAGCCCTCCAGGACCAGAGTTTCCCACCCCTGTCCTAGCATACTAACTGCCTTGACAGTATAGTTGTTGACTGAGGAAATAGCAAGTAAACAAAATTCAGCATCATGGGGTCTTGATGTTCTAATGACCATCTAAAGCAGTAGATTACTTGGCAGGACTGTTCAGTTCAAGAGTCAACTCTGATTCCAAAATGTGTGAATCAATTCCAAGAGTCCATTCCACAAATAATTTTCTCAATTTTAAAAGTCTAGGCCCCTTCCACACAAGCACTTGTATGCAGAAATGAACTGTAATTGAACAGGACTGGGAACACAAGCCAAATCCTGAATGCTTTTGAATCAGATAATCGATGCTAGGATTGGCTTGTAGTTCCCTAGTAGTTGCTGGTTGTAGCCTTCACTATTGTGATGTGTCTGGGACATTATGCTGGCCTCCCCAGTTGTCAAACAGGCCCCCCAAAATTAAATTCTGGCTTCACCGCTGTTGGGCACATAAACAGAGTTGGGTAGCCTAGTCTGTAATGATTTTATGGCAGATTTAGGATACAATATTGTAGCAATCTAGCCAGTAGTTTGACCTGTTTGCTTGGACAACAGCGCTACTGTAGGGTTGCCAGATTTCATCCGTGTTGGAACCAGACAGGCTGGGAGCCAGGCGGAAGTGATGGTGGGGGTGGGAGGTGGAATGAATAGAAGTGGGTGTTCAGCAGCCGTCCAATATATCTTTATCACATCCCGCTCTATCTTTCTGATATATTTCAAAAGAGTCCTGTAATTGTCTTCAGTTTATTTCATTTGGCTTTCCATTTTTCTTCATATGTTCTATAATGCATTCTTTATAATATGAAATTTGCTATCTATATACATTTTACATATACATTGTGTAACACAAGTACTATCGTGAGAAAACCACCTGCTGATTATTCACTGGCTGATTGAAAAATAAGTGAAAATGCAAAATTTGTGTTTTGTTTTTTACTGGGAAATAAGAACACTTACCTTTTTATCATGAACCCCCATTATAAAATAGTCTAACATAGTCTAACAGACTGTGTCTCAATCTGCATTGTGTCATACTAAATAGTATATTCAGAATAGTAATGGAGCCACTGGTGGTGTACTAATTTAGTAGGGCCCAACTAATATAAAAACGTTCTAGTCTGTACAAAAGCCAAATTTAGGGAATAAAAATTCTGATAACCAATAACATCGACAGATATAATTTTATATTTACAATTTAGAGTTATGCCATACTCCAGTAGTCTTAGTTAAACAGTGCTTTACTCACTGATATGATTGTCAGTTCTCAATTCTTAAATTTTTAAAACTCAGTTAATAAGGATAAACTGAATGATATTAGATGAAATATCACAGAACTGGGGATGGAGTTACCCACAATGCTGTGCATTTTTGGTTTTCTCTTCATTACCTCTTGATTTTTTTTTCATTTCATTGATTTTCTCTTCATAAAAAGGGTATTTTTGGGTATTGCATGTTATTCTCATGTTAAAAATGAGGTTTGAATTAGTTTACATATGTTTATGTAATACTTACCATGATGTTTTTTTGTTCATGTTCACCAGTTTAGATTGTACTGCTGTCATTTACATAACAGGGAATCACACTGAGCTGCTCAGCAGGCAGTTGTCTAAGTTTTTGCTCCATTCGGGTGTTTGAATTCACATGATGCTGCAACCTAAAAAAGATGCTAATAATCGGCGATATTATTATGAGACAACTGATTTTTCCTTTGCATTTTGAGAGAAAAGTTTAATGTAACAGTGTAAACATTGTGCAATTCACTCCCCAGTCCATATATTATATAGTATACCATCTATATATCGCTGCTATCAGAATCTCCACTTTTCAGTCTTTGACATAATTTGAAAATGACTGTTGCCCTTTATAGTGTGTGTAAATCTCATAATGAATGGGCCAAAAAAATAGACCAAAATTATGTGGAAAAATATCTGGTTACATTGACTTATATTAAAAGCAGTTTTTTTTTTTTTTTCTTCCCCTGTAAAAAGTTATCATTTCAGAGATGCAACATTTTGTTCTGACAGCAGCTTCAAATGTGTGCAAACGTACCCATTTGGACTTTTTTTTTTTTGCTGATGTCATGAAAAATCATTTACATCATTTACACATCCATTCTCTCCCAGCAGCTTAGCCCCACTCATTAATGCAGAAGTTATAAGTAGTGTTTTAGCCAGGGCTGCTTTTGGAACAAGGCACAATACAGGGCAGCCAATTATAAAACAGCTCATTTACATACATCAGTCTTAAATGCCCAGTACCGAAAACAGCCTGTTTAATCCAAAGGTGTAAAGAGAGGTTGGAAAATAATCGTGTGAAACTGAATTATGACCAGTTTTGGTACATAAAATCCATATGAATGTCTTAAATAGACCTCAAAGACAAAAAGAGAGAAGATATGTGTTTAAAATAATTTTGAACCTGTCAGACATTCTCTTTGTACTTCATTTTGCTGTACCAGCATTGTTTGATTCATTACTCTACAGTTCGTTGTCACTCCTGCGACAGGTTGGATAAAAGTGAAGTTTTGCTCCATGATTTTACTTCTTCAACTGCTCTACTTAACTTCTGCTTCCGTTTGCTCATAAAAATGTAGTCTTTTGAAAGTCGGCTTGTATTGTCTCAGTGAATGAGTTTCATTAGTGTGACTTTCCAATCCTACTGACATTTCATACATTTTGTTCATTTAATTCTACCAGTATGATTCCTTCCCACACAATGCCTTGTTTAGAATCATATTCCAGTGTCACTGCATTTGGTCGCTAGAAAAACGCTTGCAGTCTATAGGCAGTCATGACTTCACTTGAAGCTCTTTTGCTGATAGTGTGCTAATCATCAAGCCATCACAAGTGGCCTCTGGGATAATTGGCTGAAATCAATCTGGTATTGTGTGTGTTATTTTTTTTTTCTTCTTGTCTTTTGCAGTTCTGTGCTGGGAAGGGATCATTTTATTACATCAAAATAATAGCAGCCACCTGCACTGGAACCGCTAAAGGCAGGGTTTGAATATGTTGAAAACAGGTGTTGAATATGACTCTCTCAGTGGCTGTGCATGTTAACTTTAGCAATTAAATATTGGTAAACAGAAAAACTACACCCAAACAAACAAACACATTTTCTGGTCAATTTGTAATTTCCTGAAAATTACATCAGCAGATTTGGAAACATAAAATAGAGCTGCAGAGTTTTGAAGCATGCAGCACATAAAACCACCTACGCTGCAAAAATCTTTTCAAGTAAAATGATCTTAAATGCAGTTTAATCCAGTTGAGATTATTGTAAGATTAATTTTAGATTATGTAACTTATTTCTAGACATATTTTATTTCCTTTATGTAATTTTATTAAGTGAATTAATTTCACTATATTGGCAGATAATTGCTTGTTTTAAGAGATGTGCTTGAAACCAGCAAACCTGCCAGTATAATGAGATCATTTTACTTGAATAAAATCCCATAAACAAGTAAATAATAATAGATGATCTTATAATCAGTGCACATCTCAAAATGGGGAATATTACATATATTGACCAGATTTAAGATCATTTCACTCAACAAGATACTACATTTTGCAGTGTATCCTCTGTTGTGTCACAAACCACAGAGCTCCAAACTGTCCATGGAAGTAACATCAGGTCAAGAAAACGGTGTGTTTGAAGCTTCCATGACTTGGCAGCTGCACACAAGTCTAAGATAACTACATGCAGTGCCAAGCACCTGCTGGAGATGGTTTGATGGATGCCAGAAGAACACTCCCTACTAGATCACTGCCATCGCTAAAGTTTGGTAGAGGAGGGATAATGGTCTGAGCTGTGTTTCAGGGTTTGGGCTTGTGGAAAGCCTTCCCAGAAGAGTAGAGTTTTGGAATGTTATGTCCAACAAGCATATACAGGTGTGAGGGCCAGGTGACCACATACTTTTGGCCATCTAGCATAGCTTTCAAGCTATTTGTTTCAATCCTCCTTCAAATATAGGTTAAGTAAACAGCTAGATTTTAGGAGTGAAGCTGAAGAGGTTAGAAGCAAAATGTTTCTTTTTTTCAGTGCATGAACCGATGCAACAGGGCCTTCTAATTATATGGCAGAAATTTCATTTTGATTAGCAGTAATTTATTCCATTTAGAAGCTATGAGCTGTGGATAAAAAAAGCCCTAAGGACAGCAAGTCACTTTGGTCTTTGTTCTCCAATTACATTACGCTCAGAAAAGCCACACTGATGTCACCTTAAGTGATCCACAGTACATGCACGGAATCGGCTGCCTTCAGTGGACACGTGATGAGCCTGACCAAACAATGTGACTGGAAAATTCATGCTTTATGGCCAGTAAAGTAGGAAATTTAGTCACAGACATGAAATGTCCATTTGCGGTCGCCTGTGTGTTGAGCGTATGCCTTTTAACAATTTACAGCTGAACTTCAGAGGAGGAGCTAATACCAAATCCTGCACAGCTGGTGACTTCAAAAACTGTGTGAGGCAGGATCACATGTTGTGGATGATTATTTTTGTAAGTCAAGAATACACAGAGAAAAAAAAACTGCATAAGTGTGTCTAGTAAGGGCCACTACAAACAGCCAGAACAGCTTCAGTGCAGATTGGCACAGATTCCACAAGTCTCTGGATCCTTTCTGGAGGGTTGGAAAACCATTCTTCCAAAAGAGTCCCTTGATGTTGATGTTTTAATGATGATGTTAGAAAACATCCATCCATCCATCCATTTTCTAAGCCACATGTCCCTCAGGGTCACGAGGGGGTGCTGGAGCCTATCCTAGCAGTCATCGGGCGGAAGGCAGGATACACCCTGGGCAGGTTGCCAGTCCATCGCAGTGTTAGAAAACACATCTGTCCAAAATTCCTATAGGTGTTCCATTAGGTTTACATCTGATGGATGCAAAGGCCATTGCACACGATTTACACCATTTGCATACTCATCAAACCATTCAGTGACCCCTCATGCCCTGTCATCCTGGAAGAGACCCTCCCATCAGGATAGCAGTGTTTTAACATAGGATCATCAATCAAGTAGAGTTGTATTAAAATGTAGTGACCCATCCTTCTAAAGGGACTCAAACCTCCACAATTCCCCATATAGCCTAACAGAGCTACCAGACCCCCTCACTGTAAGGGTCAAGCGCTCAGGCCTGTACTGTTCTATTGGTGTACAGCACACATGCACTCTCCCACTTGTGGAAATCATGGTGAACGATGGCTCATCTGACCATCGCTTTTCTCTACATTTCCATAGACCAGTGCCTATGGCCACTGAAGTCTCAAATGTGCATATTTGCTTATAATGAATATCCAGCGGCAAACCAAGACTATTAGAGCCAGGCCTTCAGCTCAGGCCATAAATGTCTAGACTACAGGAAAAAACCCACCTCTACAATAATGCTAACTTCTTTTGGCATCCCTATGGGATTTCAGTAGTTTGTTAGCACCAAGCTAATGATGATTAACATTTCTAGATTAAACACAGACATTCTGTGTTTTACCTGAAGCTTGTCACAGACATATTAGCATATTTTACCTTGTAGCAGTTTCACATTGACTCTGTACAGAGGTCTGCCACCACTCCTGTCCATTCCTAGCAAGCCACTGAATAGGATCCCACACTGATTTACTGTCAGTGACGTATCTAGAACTTCTAGAAGGTCTAGAATGATGTTTTTTCTCACAAAATTGATCCTGGCTATTTGAAAACAAAATGTGATTGTTCTCTATTGTTTTTTAATTATCCTTATGGTTCATTAAACCTTCCCTGCAGCTCCTGAATTCCTAACAAATAAGCTCACTTAGATGTATCTACCTAGACAGCTAACAGAAGAATAATTACTGATTAGTCAGTTTTCTGCTGGACATTGATTTTATTAAGTAAATGTATCTCACTATATAGGCAGAAAATTTTGCTTGTTTTAAGAACTGTGTTTGAAACCAGCAAAATTATCTGCCAGTATAATGAGATTTTACTTGACAAAATCACCTAAACCAAGTAAATAATGTCTGGAAGTAAGATAGATAATCTTATAACCAGTGCACAATCATCTCAAAATGGGAAATATTGGATATATTGATGAGATTTAAGTTAATTTCACTTGACAAGATACTATCACTGTGTATCACTAGCCACAGAGCTCCAAAATGCCCATGGAAGTAACATCAGATCAAGAATAGTGTGTTGGAATGAATAAGCTCACTTAGCTATATCTACCTAGACAGCTAACAGAAGAATAATTAATAATTACTGATCAGTTTTCTGCTGGACGTTTCAAGAATTACACTCTTTTTGTTTCCATCCAAAGCTTAAGAATGAAACGTGGCACTTTAGTTGCATAGTTTAAATATAAGCATGAATTTATTGGATAAACTAAAACAGTTTCCAGCAATGATTAGACCTTCTCTGAAGGCCTAGAAGGCCTTTCTGAGTCCTATCACGTCCTGCATTGACATCCTCTATTACCTGAGGAGCAGTTGCTCTTACATATTGCACTAATGCACAGTTTCCGGCCCTGTTTACTGATGTCTTTCCCATTGATCTAAATGCAGATGTCACTCTAGCCACTCTCTTCCTATTGAAACACCACTTATGCAGTCTTTGTGACTGAAGCTCTTGCTAGTCGAGCTTCAATAATAAACCCTCTTTCAAAATTGAGGTCAGCTAGGCCTGCTTAGCATTTTACACATGCCACAGAGCATGGTCAGATGTGTTTAACTGTATCATGCAGTATATGTGTACGGAAGCAGCTACGCTTATTATACTTATTATACTAAGCTTGTTTATTGATGTTTTTCCTTTAATTTCTCACCTTTGTGTATATACAATATTATATAAGAACAGTTACAGTTGTACATGTGTACTTCTACATCCATCTGCAAAATTTGGGTGGGAAAATAAGTTCACACCCTCCATATTTTAATGCACAATTAGTGCTGTTTATTATTGGATATAAAATAAGGCAGAAAATACAGCGTGTGCAAAAGTAACGGCACATTGTATGTTGTTTTTCAAATTTTTATTCTGATATGTTAAAACCAGCAAATAGGAATTTGTAGAAAATTGTCATATTTAAGTTCCTCGTTGAGGATGTGTTAACCTATTTTCATTTAGAAAATCAACAAAGCATATAATTGGGTAGGGTGTTCAAACGTTTGCAAAGGAATGTATATGATGGATGTATTGTGATTTAATTGTGTCTGTAATTTTATATTAATGGTTTTTACAGACTGTTCACAGATATAAATCTCGTCAATGTTTGTTAAATGATGAGTCATCAATACCTCGGGATATGAAAATTTATATGTTAATTAACATAAAAAAAATACTGAAAGCTGTATGATTAACAGTGTTCAATGAATCAAGTTTCTTCCAGTGGTCAACTTGAATACCCTACTGAGAAAAAAAAAAAACAGCACAGTCCAGCGGGTCTGCTGGTCAAAGCTGGTCTATGATGGTTTATGCTGGTCTGGTGCTGGTTTTACTGGTTACCCATCATGGTCACTCTGGTTCACCAGCATACCAGCATCCAAAACACAACAAATTGCTGTTGTCAGAAGAAAACCTTGTATCTCTATTTTTTACGTTTTTCAGTTTTTGACATAATTTGAAAATACATGTTACCATTTACATTATATATAAATATCATGATGAATAGGCTAAAAGAAATGACCTAAAATGACTTGAAAAAAAGTCTGGTTCCATTGATTTACATTAAAGGTAAAGTAGGTTTTTTCCTTCTTTTGTGAAGTTAGCATTTTGGAGATACAAGGTTTTCTTCCAACAACAGCGATATGCTGGTTTTGCTGGTTAGAATGGATTCAGTCTCCCAGCTATGGGTTTTCTATAATGAACAACATTTTAGAACACAGCTTGGAAAAAAAATTAAAAACTTTGATAACTCTGGCACAGTTCTGTATCAGAGTGTTCATTCATTTTTCATGGCCAGAAGACAAAATTAATCAAAAACTGCCTGGCCTTTTGAAGTTAGCACATTAAGAACAGCTTGCAGCTTGAATCCCATCCGAGTTTGTAACCAGCCCAGTGACGAGAATAACACCGTGGAAAGTGCCGTGATTTCTTGTACGCTTAGTTTGCATAAACAATTGGACACGGTTTTCAAGACAATGACTAAGCCTAACCTCTACAAGAGACCTTAAGAATACCTAAATGGCAGTCAGGTTGAATTTGACTCTATGCCTTTCGTCTCTTTGCCAGGTATTTGAAACATTGTTTTATGCATATTTTAAACAGACTGACCAAATGAAGCTATTTGATGGATACCGTATGAGCTAATTGATTTCACCTGTTAAATCCACTTCAGTCAGATGAGTATGAAGTGCAGATGAAGGGGAGGAACCAGGTTAAACAAGGATTTTAAAGGCTTGAAGCGGCTGGAAAATGGATTGTGTACGTGAGAGAGAATGGGCAAGAAAAAAAAATTAAGTGCTTTTGAGCGGGGTATGATAGTAGGTGCGCTGGTTGGAGTGTGTCAAGAACTGCAGAGCTGCTGGGTTTTTCAAGCTCGATAGTGTCCCGTGTGTATCTGGAGTGGTCCACATCCAGCCAGCAGCGAACGAGTGGTAAAAATAGCTCTTTAATGAAAGAGGAAAAAGGAGGCTGACACGAATTTTTGTGCCTTAATAGACAGTCCAGAGCTGGTCAGCTGTCAACAGTAAAAGAATGTAATGCAGCTACATTACAAACGAAAGAATTGCAAATATTTTGCATAGGTTGTGACATGTTGAACCAGACTTTAGATTCTCATAGCTAGAAAGAAGTCCGAATGTACTTGACCAATCTCAGATTTCAGCCTTTTTGAAACACTGTTTCGTGCTTTTTAACTAGCAGTTCAAGTAAAGATCTCTCTTTATGTACCAGCAAGGTAGCAGGCTGCGTTCTAAAACTACAGAAAGTGATGCTAGCTTATTACTAAGCTTAGTGTAGCTATGGGAAGTGCTTATGCTATTTAAGTTACTATAACCTACAGAAAGAGCTTGTGCTAACTTGTTACCAAAACTGCAGAAAGTGGGTATGCTGACTCTTAAGGTTATTAATATAGCTATGAAAGGGGTTCATGCTTACTCGTAGGGCTAGTATAACTACAGACGTGGTTATGCTGACTCTTAAGGGTGCTATAACTGCAGTACGTGGTACTGCTTACTCTTAAGGCTAGTATAACTACAGACGTGGTTATGCTGACTCTTAAGGGTGCTATAACTGCAGTAAGTGGTACTGCTTACTCTTAAGGCTAGTATAACTACAGACGTGGTTATGCTGACTCTTAAGGGTGCTATAACTGCAGTACGTGGTACTGCTTACTCTTAAGGCTAGTATAACTACAGACGTGGTTATGCTGACTCTTAAGGGTGCTATAACTGTAGTACGTGGTACTGCTTACTCTTAAGGCTAGTATAACTACAGACATGGTTATGCTGACTCTTAAGGGTGCTATAACTGCAGTACGTGGTACTGCTTACTCTTAAGGCTAGTATAACTACAGAAAGTGGTTATGCTGACTTTTAAGGGTGCTATAACTGCAGTAAGTGGTACTGCTTACTCTTAAGGCTAGTATAACTACAGAAAGTGGTTATGCTGACTCTTAAGGGTGCTATAACTGCAGTATGTGGTACTGCTTACTCTTAAGGCTAGTATAACTACAGAAAGTGGTTATGCTGACTTTTAAGGGTGCTATAACTGCAGTACGTGGTACTGCTTACTCTTAAGGCTAGTATAACTACAGACGTGGTTATGCTGACTCTTAAGGGTGCTATAACTGCAGTACGTGGTACTGCTTACTCTTAAGGCTAGTATAACTACAGACGTGGTTATGCTGACTCTTAAGGGTGCTATAACTGCAGTAAGTGGTACTGCTTACTCTTAAGGCTAGTATAACTACAGACGTGGTTATGCTGACTCTTAAGGGTGCTATAACTGCAGTACGTGGTAATGCTTACTCTTAAGGCTAGTATAACTACAGGAGCTACAGGACTTTTCATTTTTATTATGACTTGAGAAGACCTATTTCCATAGATCAGAACATGGAGATAATAGCTCTTCTAGTACATGAGTAAACATGTTTGCTTTGTTTTAGGCTCCCTCACTATCCCTTTAATCCCCTACTTAGAGTTTGCTTTATGCTGCATCCTTTTCAATCCTGTTTAACCCCTGCTGCCATTACAGGATTATAGGATTATTATCCATTTCAATGAAAGACCAAATGGAATCTGTTTTCAACATTACAGTTTTTCAGACATGGTTCGAGATTTTTGCCAGTCAGTGTACGCACAACAGAGGGAAGGGCAAACTGAAAGAATCATGAGTGAAAACTAAAATGCCTCCAGCATCAATGGCACCCAAAGTCCCAGCACCGTTCCCTCTCCAGTAGGCACTGATTGTGCGATGAGAGGCCTTTGTGGGTGGGTGTATGTGTGTGTGTGCACTCCTGCCTGATTTTGAGAGGCGTAATTCAAAACAATCCAGCAGAGATGAAAGCCAGTGCAGAGGGATTCTCGGGAGGGCAAGAGAGGCCTAAAGCAAAGGTCCCCACTCTGGGTAGGCGGAGTTTTCCTGGGCTGATTGCTGGAAGTGGATTGTGGAGGATGGTCAGTTTCTCCTCTTATCTGTCTGAGAGGGTTGTGAGGAGTATGCTGGATAATTTTATCATTTCAGAATATCTGTAATATGGTGAGGACTCTCATATCTACATATGATACCATCTGCGATGTATCAAGTGCTCTCTCTCTCTCTCTCTAACTAACTGATTGCACTTGAGGTTCAAGATGAATTATTTGATAGTGCGTTCTGTTCCGTTATGTGCTGTCAGCTCAGCTGAGAGGAAGGGAGTGTCCTTGCTTTTTCGCAGAGGAAGAAGACAGCCCTGGCTGGGGAGTTTCACTCCAAGGCAGCCATTTTGATCTGCGATCTGCCATTTTCTCTCAGCTTCACCCTCTGATCAGGCTTGTGTTGCCAAAAATGATTTTCATTTTTGTGCAACACTTGGTAAGGTCTTATATTTTATACATGGAGGACAAAAGCACAAAAAAAAAGTTGGATTTTCTTAAAGGGCCTATATCATGGAAAACTTTGCGTCATAAAACAACGGGTTCATGTCATTATTTTAAAAAGAAAAAGCAGTATTCACCCAGTCTATGTAGCAAAAACTGCCCATTTTCAATTAATTGTTTTTATGATGTCACAAAAACCATATGCAGTTACATATTTCCATGTTTTTAATCCATAGCAGGTTAGCTCCGTCAAAGTCATGAGGTGTTTCAGCCAATGCTTTTCGAATGCGCTATGATATAAGGCAGCCAATTAGAACAGAGCTGATTTACATACAACAGTCTTAAAGTGACAATAATGAAAACAGCCTGTTTAATGTTGATAATAAAAGAGAATGTTGAAAATTACTTTATATACATAAAACTACAGAAGCACCTAGTGGGATCCTATATTTTACACATGGAGGAGAACAAAAGAAACACTTGGATTTTTAAAAGGGCCCATATTGTGAAAATCAGAATTTTCACCTTTTTTTAAGATTAAGTGACCCTTATTAGTCCCACAACAGGGAAATGTCACCTCCGCATTTAACCCATCCATGAAGTGAAACACCACATAAACACTAGTGAGCACACTTGCCCAGAGGAGTGGGCGGCCCTATCCGCAGCGCCTGGGGAACACCTGGGGAACAGCCTTGCTCAAGAACACCTCAGTCACGTACTGTCGGCCCTGGGGATCAAACTGGTGACCTTCCAGTCACAGGGCCGGTTCCCTAACCTCCAGCCCATGATTGCTCCTAGTCGATGTGTGGAGCGGATGGAGCAAGCCCCTCTTCCGTCTTGTCTGCGTACAGAACTCCCTGATTTTGGTGGATTTTCCAGGCAAATGGTGCGTAGTGTCATAAAAGAACAGTTATACAGAGCTAGTTATACTGCCATATTTAGTCCTCTAGTGTATGTATCCATAGTAAACATCTTCCCAGTCATTAAACAGAGGTTAATTCATGTGGTAGAACTCTGTCTCCATCTTCTCTAAACAGGGAAGAGGAAGAGAAAGTTGAGTAAAGAGGTAATAATGATAGCTACACACACACACACACACACACAGGCCACTTTATTAGGTACACTCAATTGCTTGTTAACACAAATAGCTAATTCACCAATCACAGGGCCGCAACTCAATGCATTTAGGCATGTAGAGGTGGTCAAGACAACTTGCTGAAATGCAGATCGAGCATCAGAATGGGGAAGAAACGGGATTTAAGTGACTTTGAACGTGACGTGGTCGTTGGTGCCAGACGGGCTGGTCTGAGTATTTCAGAAACTGCTGATCTGCTGGGATTTTCACACACAACCATCTCTAGGGTTTACAGAGAATGATCAGAAAAAGAGGAAATATCCAGTGAGCGGTCAGTTGCATGGACAAAAATGCCTTGTTAATGTGAGAGGTCAGAGGAGAATGGGCAGACTGGTTCAAGATGATAGAAAGGCAACAGCAACTCAAATAATCAACCAAAATCTCTGAGGAATGTTTCCAACACAGGCAGTTCTAAAGGTAAAAGAGGGTCCAACCTTTTACTAGCAATAAAGTACCTAATAAAGTGGCCAGTGAGTGTGTATGTATATATATATATATATATATATATATATATATATATTTAAGAGCATTTCATATTCACATACAGCTACACCATCATCAAAGCATTTCTTTTATGCACAGCAGCATTTCACATGAGAGTGTGATCATCTGACGTGTGACAAAAACATAGTTCATAGATTACAGCTCAAAACTCCTGTAATAACTCCTGTAAATTTCATTGTTATCTTGATGTGGGAGTTTTTTTGAGACAGTTTTTTTTCTTATTTTTTTATACAATTGTCCCCCTGATAAACTAATCCAATCTGAATAAGGCCTACCTTGCAAAAATAGCCCATGTTGAATTTATTAGCTTTGTGGTGTCACAAAAGCTGATGCCTTTACATTTATCCACCTATTCAGTCTACAGAAGGCAACCCTTACCCATTCATGCTGACGTTGTAAGGAGTGTTTCAACTTGACTCCATTTTGAACAAGGCGGCCAATCAGAACAGGGCTCAATTACATAAAGCACTATCACGAAAGCAGCCCCGCCCCATCTCCCCTCTATCACTCAGTGCAATGCTAGTCAGCACAGATGCCTGTTAGCTCACGTAACCAGTCTGGCCATTGGTGCTTTTATCCGAGCACATTCAGCTGTCCAATGACGTTGCGTAAGTGGCGGTTGGAAGAGATGCAGTGACGTTTCACAGGTCTTGGAGGAAGCCTGTGCTACACTTTGCCCTCCTAGCACTGGTGGTATCGTGTGATTAGCGAAGTTCTAACTAGTGGGAGGAATTTGATATGACTAAATAGGGGATAAAACTGAGGTTAAAATAAAAAGAAATCATTAAAATAAAACAAGTTACCCATAGAATGTAGCTAGAGTAGGTTTCTCATTCTGATGGCTAACAGAAAACATAAAAATGAAAAGACCTTTAAAGCAGCATGATATTGTTGTTTGCCATAAGTGACCTTCAGCCAGCTAAATTTTATAAAGGTAATGGAAGATATCCAATAAACTGTGCCACATTGTCCTCCAGTGTGTCTCTTGAGGACAAAAAAGGGGTTTGTGCATCTCACGGGATCCATTTTCTGTTGTTCTGTTTGGAAAATGTGAGGGTGGTGGGAAGCCGAGTAGGATTGGGGTTTATGGGAAGCATGAAGTAAACCTCAGGCAACTGTTGGAGAGCTTCAACCTGGCATCTCCACCAGGCAAAACTGCAATGTGAAAGTGGTGTTTATGCTAAAAGTAGCACAAGGGGAACATCATCCCTGAGCAAAATAAAATAACAATGACTGCAATTCACAAAAGAGCATCATCCACTGTCTGTTGAAATTGAATGCTGGGACAGCTCGCTTACAGAAACGAACCTTTTGCTTATTGTGAAACAATCCAGAGGCTGTTATATAGCTTGATGTGCGCCTTCTGTTTATTTGTCTTCTGTGGCAGAGAAAATATAGATCCTCAGCAAAAAACAGCGAATTATCATAACCAAAACCTTGCTTTCCTCAGCAAGACTGTATTTGCTGTACTCTGTACTCTGTTAGCAGCAACCCCCATAATGATTTTATGTGGTTTCAGGGGAGAGAGAGAGAGAGAGAGAGAGAGAGAGAGAGAGCTATACCTTTGTGTTTCTCTTGTTTTTGATATAAGGCAGTAGCCCCTGTCTGTTAAGTAACGGCGCCAGCTGAAATCATTATCAGCCAGACACTGCTGTGTCTCTCTCCGAGAAAGCAGCTGAATGAGAGTGTATTCCGCTGATCTGAGGCACGCTGAAATGCAATCACCCCTGACAGGCCATCGCAGATAAAAACACTTTTTCATCCTTTCTCCTCTGCTGAAAAATGGCTTGGATAGGGCCCACAGACTCTGCTCTATTAAAGGGAAGACAATTAACTGAAGACGTTTTGACACTAATTCCATTAAGCGCTCTTCTCTTTTCGCAGTACAGTAATATTTCTTTGTAATATTTGATGAATACAGCCGATGAGTAGTCGGGCTGAATAAATCAAGGATGTGGGCTAGATGTACTGGAGCGCAGGCCTTCTGTCGTAAGAGAGGAGTTTAAATTTGATGAGGTACTCGCCAGTGAGCCTCCACACTAAATTTGACTTTCAGCATTGAGAGAGTCAGTCTAGAAGAGAGAGAGTGGGAGTGAGTTCGAGTTGAGAGCTTGATGGTGGTGTTGTTGGATTTTATGTGGAGCAGGAATTGCGTTATGGACACGGCCGTCCCGATCGTAATAGAAGTTGGGCTCATGCCTTCCCTGTCACTCAGTTTATTTCATGACTGCTCGCCACTAAATTGGTTGCTTGATAACAGTTTCATTTGAATAGCTCCAACCTTTCAGGCTGTAAATGTTCGTTGTATGGTTTTGTTTGCCGCCATAAAAAGATGCATTGACACTTGTTACAATGCTCTTGTTCTGAACGTCATAGATTTACTCCTTTGGCTGCTTTCAATAAAAGACAATTTCATATCATAATGGTTTCCCTCAATTGCCTGTTTCATAAATTTCACTCAAATGGTGAAAGCCCTCGAAACGGAAAGGGTTCCTGCCACATGCTCGGTTCTTTGACAAGTTAATGGCTGTGTTTTTCTACACATCATGTGTGAAATATCTCTGTAGATGTTGGATAAACAAATGCTGAGCAGAGGTGATGCCTTAGGCAACACGAGGCAGATGCATCCAAGCCTTGCTTGCTTTTTTGAAATAAGAGTTTGCTGTACTATGTTCACACTGCAGAAGTTTCAAAACGTACCTTTCAGTCTATACCTTTCATTATATTTATGGAATCTAAGCTTCAAAAAACATTGCTGTTCTATATAACCATTCAGCCTACACTTATTTAGCCACCCATTCACACTGAAGTAATATAGAGTGTTGTTCCTGCTGACTGTCTGTAGCAGAGTTATTGAAGTTGAAGATGTGGGCAAACAATTATACCTTGTTTTGTTCAGGGGTGTCAGGAAGAAAATGGATCACTGTGGGATTCCAAAGGCTCCACATATCCAAAAACAGTGGTCAAATGATGTCCTTTTGTTTTGTTATGTATTATTACGTAATACAGTGTTCTTTCACTACAATACCCAGCATGCATTACAATCATACAACCATTAGGAATCCCTGAAGTGTCAACCAGTCCTGACTGCTTGCCTAGCCACAGGGCTATAGACTAATAAATACAGTCAAGCTAGCATTTGCTAAGCCTAATTCTTACCACAGTCATCAAAGAAAGTGGTAAAGAAAGCAATGATATTATCTTTATTTACCTCAAAATGGATGCCAGAAGAAGAAGTCTAGTGAAGGTTGTGTATAGATATGCACATTCACTATATTTCCAAAGGTTTTCAGCCACCCATCCAAATCATTGAATTCAGATGTTCCAATCACTTCCATGGCCACAGGTGTATAAACCAAGCACCTAGGCCTGCAGACTGCTTCTACATACATTAGTGAAAGAATGGGTCGCTCTCAGGAGCTCAGTGAATTCCAGCGTGGGACTGTGATCGGACGCCACCTGTGAAACAAGTCCAGTCGTGAAATTTCCTCACTACTAAATATTCCACAGTCAACTGTCAGTGGTATTATAACAAAGTGGAAGTGATTGGGAACGACAGCAACTTAGCCACAAAGTGGTTGACCACGTAAAATGACACAGCGGGGTCTGCAGATGCTGAGGGTCATAGTGCGCAGAGGTCAGCAACTTTCTGCAGAGTCAATTGCTACAGACCTTCAAACTTCATGTGGCCTTAGCTTCATGTGGATTAGCTCAAGAACAGCGTACAGAGCTTCATGGAATGGATTTCCATGGCCTAGGAGCTGCATCCAAGCCTTACATCACCAAGTACAATGCAAAGCGTTGGTTGCAGTGGTGTAAAGCTCCACCACTGGAATCTAGAGCATTGGAAACGTGTTCTCTGGAGTGATGAATCACCCTTCTCCATCTGGCAATCCGATGGACAAGTCTGGGTTTGGCGTTTGCCAGGAGAACGGTACTTGTCTGATTGCATTGTGCCAAGTGTAAAATTTGATGGAGGGGGATTATGGTGTGGGGTGGTTTTTCAGGAGTTGGGCTCGGCCCCTTAATTCCAGTGAAAGGGACTCTTAATACTTCAGCAGACGAAGAGATTTTGTACAATTTTATGCTCCCAACTTTGTAGGAGCAGTTCCAACATGACTGCACACCAATGCACAAAGCAAGGTCCATAAAGACATGGATGAGCGAGTTTGGTGTGGAAAAACTTGACTGGCCTGCTGAGTTCTGACCTCAACTCCACAGAACGACAGGATGAATTAGAGCAGAGCCAGGCCTTCTCGTCCAACATCTCTTGACCTCATACGTGCACTTCTGGAAGAATGGTCAAAAATTCCCATACACACACTCCTAAACCTTGTAGAAAGTCTTCGCAGAAGAGTTGAAGCTGTTATAGCTGCAAAGGATGGGCCGACATCATATTAAACCCTATGGATTAAGAATGGAATGTCACTCAAGTTCATATGCGTGTGAAGGCAGACGAGCGAATACTTTTGGAAATATAGTGTAGCTTCTTTGTTAGCTGTAGCTTGTCTTTCTCATCTAACTAGGCCTTTCTGTCGTATGAGTGGTCCATTCTCTCCATTGTAATGGTGATTTGACTTCCCAGCAGTAAATAAGCTATCTAGCTTCCTTCTATCTTCACCAGCTAGCAAACAAAGAGAAGACATTTCAAAACAGCCCCAAAAATCCAGCTCAAAGTAGTTATAGTTTTTCAAGTTCCTCCAATCATTCTTATCAGAAGAATGTTTGGCAAGGCTTTAAACTGGACACTCTCTCCAGAATCTACAGCAGCACCACTGTGAGAAGCTAGTAAGCATGTTTATATACGTATATACATATCTACGCTGTGAAGAATGTCTCGTCAGATCTGCCTAAAAAAAAATTACTTCATGTGGTGACAAGTAAATGAACTAGTTTTATTCAACTTAAAAAAAATAATAATTTGATTGAAAGAAATTCATTCATTCATTTAAAGTATTTAATTAGGTTGAATAAAACTAGTTCATTTGCTTGTTACCACATGATGTAATTTGTTAGGTAGATCTGATCAGCCAGTTTTTGCTGTATATAGCAATGGTTACTTTGGCCACAGTAACGAAAATGCCTGTTTAATTGTAACAGATAAAGGTTAGAGATGGTTATGTAAAAGTGAATTCCAACTATTTTTTGGGAAGTGAAACCGCATCCATTTTATAAGAGGAAAAATTTGAGTTTTTTCATTATTTATACAAAATTCAATGGCTGAGTTAGCGATGCCATTCAGAGTAGTTTGAAGTGAAATGGAGTAAACAAAGTTGTTTACAGTGGCGGTGATACAGTAGGATCCAGGGTTATGATGTCTACGTTGCAAATATAGTCATTTTATTTACTACTCAAAATGGTGCGTGAACCTTTTATATATATATATATATATATAAATATGTGTGTGTGTGTGTGTGTGTGTATAAAGGAAATAATTGTAAAATATAGGCCACTGGTGCCTAATACATCAATTGCGATCAACCAGTTGATTGTTATCCTGGCTACACCACAGCCCACATAAAACACTGTTCTGATTTTGCCTCTCCAGCAATATAGTTTTATTTTATCAGTAACCACTTCATGCATTGCAATTTTTGTGTTTTCCCTTTTGTAACCTTTCAGAAGATGAGTGTGAGACCGAGCACAAAGAAACCGAAAATGTACCTCTTATATACCATGTACATAAGAAAATGTACCATGTAGAACTGCAAATGCATCTGCTTGATTTTCCAAGTAGCCATTGCACTTCTAAAGAAGAGGATGTTCAAACTCTACTTGGAAACTACAACTACAATTCCCAGCTAAAAGTGAAGAAAAAAGTGGCCCTGTAATGTTGAATATCAGTATAGACCACTGAGGTGAAGGTCTCAGGCATCAGGCACCATAATCGTAACAAGTTGTGTAATGCATGTATGTGATGTAGCTTTTAGAATCATTCTAAACTCCTCAGGCATCTGGTTCCTATCACCACCACTGTGACCAACTGTGACTCTGTATGTTTCTCTAGAACATATTGTTTTTAAATTAAATTAAAAATTCTGCAGGATGTCTCCTCTAGCA
The DNA here is from genome assembly GCF_015220715.1 of Pygocentrus nattereri. Lineage (NCBI taxonomy): Eukaryota > Metazoa > Chordata > Actinopteri > Characiformes > Serrasalmidae > Pygocentrus > Pygocentrus nattereri. The sequence continues at coordinate 17,654,316 of NC_051217.1, forward strand.
GAAGCCGAGGTGTGCGATTCTGTCCCTGCTCCGTCAGAATAATTGGACCATAACCTCCCTTTTCACACACTTCCCTGGCATAGTGGGGTACCAGAAAACCTGTACGCATTCCCACTCACTCACACATATGCAGACCCCAGGCTAAAAATAGGGCCAGCAGCCTATTGACAAGCCTCATTCCAACCTGGAGCAGCCACATTACCTCCTGGCATGGTGTACACGGTGGAAGAAGAGTGAAGAATTTTCTTTTCCTTCTCTTATTAAACCCTTTTCACCCTCCATCTCCGTCAAGCTACCTCCTGGAGCTCACCCACACCTTTTTTCCTTCTATCCATGTGCTGCAACTGCTCTGTATGCAAGGTCAACAGATAAACCCCACAGTATGTGGTAAAAGCTTTCCGCGTGTGCCTATCTGTATACTCGTATTGCTGTTTTAAAGGACAGCCAGGCTAATCGGCTCCGGTCAAGGTACTCATGAGGTGAATCAAGGCCTCACACCTGGCTCCTGTTCGGGTCTAGCTTACATCTTACCAACCTTCAGATCCTCAGACTCCTCACCTTACCATAACAAGGACATTTCAAGACTGTAATTGGCAGATGTGCATAAAAGTAACTCCATAGGAATTCCATATGTGGCTTTAAGAGTGGCCTTCTTCCTTTTGAGCGGCATCCGCATTAAATCTTTATCCCTTACTCTTCAAGGGACAAGGCTGTGCTGAAGTAATCGTTTGGAGAAGAATGGACACCTAGGATTGCTGCCTGGTTGGCAGCTGGAGATGAATTGGACTCTAACCCTCGTCAGCCACTCAGAAATTTGTTTCCCATTTAGATGCTTGGCATTGAGCAGAACGACCAGGACGAGCAGAAAAGAATGCTTTTAAGGAGCCGTGCGTGCCTGCTGTGATCTTCGACTGTGTACAAAAGCACTGTCGAGGTTGCATGAAATATTAAAAGGGGTTAAAGTTGAGCTCTTAGATCTAGCCTTTGTTCTTTACCCTTTAAATAGTCTAATTTTGTAAAATTTTGTATGATTTAAGGAAATTATGAGCAATTTTTTCTATCTCACAAACACACTGTCTCTCCCTCAGTTTGGTTCATCAGTGCTCTATTTTAATTATTTCAAGTTATAGTACTGTGCAAAAGTCAGAGACCACCCTTCAATTATTTCATTTCCAAGTAAATTAGTAAATTACATTAAGATTAAGATTAAGATTAAGTGACCCTTATTAGTCCCACAACGGGGAAATTTCATCTCTGCATTTAACCCATCCGTGAAGTGAAACAGGACATACACTCTAGTGAGCACACACACACTAGGGGGCAGTGAGCACACTTGCCCAGAGCAGCTGGCAGCCCCATCCGCAGCGCCTGGGGAGCAGTTGGGGGTTAGGTGTCTTGCTAAAGGATACCTCAGTCATGTGCTGCATCTCTGGGGATCGAACTGGTGCATATAATCAACACAAACCTAAACAATTAAATATAATCTCAAAAAGTTCAGTATTTAGTGTGTCGATTCTCTGCCTATATCACAGCTTCCATTCTTTTCAGGAGTCTTGCTTTTAGTTTTTTTCAAAGAATTCTGCAGGGATATTTGTCCACACCTCCCAAGTTCAGTCTTAGAAGTTCGTTGCATTTTCTCGTTTTCATGATCCCAGTAATCCTAAACATTGAGGACTGGAATCTGGGGTTGTCAGTCCATTGTTCTGAGCACATCAACCCTGGTTTCCCTGCGGATGTCTCTGGGAAACTGATAGTAAATCTCCTGAAAAGAAAGGAATCAGTAATTAAGGAAGAGTGAGACACACTTTTCTTCTCTTGCTAAATTAGTTATTCTGAACACACTGTGGGCTTGAGGTTAGGGAACCAGCCCTTTGACCGGAAGGTTGCTGATTCGATCCCCTCAGCTGACAGTCCATGAACAAGGCACCTAACCCCCAGTTTCTCCTCAGGCGCTGTGGTGGCTGCCCACTACACCTCTTTGGTTGAATTCTGTAAATAATGCCTATACCAAGTACATGCTTTAAGATAACCAATTGTGTGAGAGATTAGGGGGCAGAAAGACAGGAGTGGGGTTTTGTTGACATGTTAATGGACATGGCTGCACTGTGCTCTAGGTCAATTCAACTTTTTGTGCAGCTAGTCTAGACAGTCCAGCTGACTGACAAGAAAATCTCTTGGTACACCTGTTGGGCAGACCCAGCATGGAGGGGCCCCCAAAAAAATTCCCCCATGTGGTTAAGCCACTGGATATCAACAAAAATTAAAGATGGTACGTGCACTGGGTGTATTTTAGCCGATACCTGATTTATTAAGCTGCAGAACAAGAGTAGTATAAAATGGCATTATCACATAATGCATTATTAATACATTACATCTAACACCACAAATAAATATAACTAAAGTATGTATATAAATGTGACAAACATGATTCCACACTTCAAAGCTAGTTTATGTGTGTATGTGTGGGTGTGGGTGTGTGTGTGTGAGTGCCCAGGCTGTTTGTGTGATAGAAAGCTGTTTTGAAGGTGTGGCCGTTTATGGTCTGTTTTGTCCTCTCTGGAGAAAGGCCTGGTGCTCAGCTCGGCCCAGGGGCCCCACCTGCTCATCAGCTTTATAATACTGATAAAATTGCTTTGTGGACAGAAAGGCTTCAGACTGGATGGGCCTCTTCTTTCAACGACAAATTCTGAAGTAGGAATTAGGTCCTCTCTGTCTCTGTCTCTGTCTCTCTCTCTCTCTCTCTCTGTCTCAGCTCAGCTGTTCTTTCTGATAGCTCTTAAAAGCAGACACTGGGGGCATGACTTGTTTCAGTTGTTGGCTGCGGAGCATGCTCGCTGCTCTTGCATATCTATTTTTCACCCTTTGCATGTCTTGTGCGTATCGTCTGTCAGTGCATTGCCCTCTTTGTCTCAGTCTGTCTTATCATGTGCTTTAATTCTTCGCCTCTTTATCAAAGTCAAAACATTTTCACTTTGTGCAATGTTAGGGATGAAGAAACCGGGGAGAAAAACAATGACTTGGATCAAAGTGTCATGTTCAAGGGCACAGTAGTGCCCTGCTCGAGATTAATGTAACTCACTCTCCCTTTCTTAGTATCTGCTTTTTCTTTTGGCAACGTAATATACTTAAGAAGGACTCGTAGGCTGGTTACATGTCTCGGAGATTCTAAATATTCAGGGAAAGCTCCTCGCAGCATCTCAAATGAACATGCTGAAAGCCTGTCCTGGCTCTGAGGGCTCTTAAGACTTCAGACTCTGTTTCATCTGCTCTAGAGGAAAGCTCTCAGAAAGCCCTTGTTGTATAACAGTTCAGGACTATAGTATAAAGCACAGGTGTAACAAAATAAAATTTAAAATAAAAAAAAGGCAGGACGCCATAGGGATGTGTCTGTGATATTACACTATAGATCACTGTATTGCAGATACTAGTGCCTGTAATGGGGGACTAAAATTGACTAAAATTCTGTTAGTCCACAAATTTGCTTGTTTATTTTGCTGATCTGAAATTGTAAGGAATTGCAAAGCGTAGCAGCAAGCAGCTCTTCTCCCTCTGTGGTCCACATATACGTATATTTGCCTTTTATTCTCTCTCCAAGGTCTCTCGTTGGTTGTTGCCTGAATCAGTTGTAAAGTTATGTCAATGACCATCTCATGCTAGAGGCCATATGAATACTTTGGGGCTGCATCTGAAGCTGGAAAGATTGATTTGATTGCACTGTACACGCTATAAACACCAAATGCAACACAATTTTTATGGAATTTCAGCAGGCGGAATATGAATCAACTTGTTCTTTCTCACAAAATGAACTAGCTAAAATGAGCAAAAACTTTGAGACATAGCTGGGATCTTGGGCTCAATCCCATTTCTTATTTACACCCCTACCCCTTGTCTGCATATGGATACACCAGGTTGGTGGTGGGTAGGTTCGTTAGTTTAAGTAGTTAGGTTTTGCTTTCTCTGATCTTTTGTTTAGATTAATTATAGCTTAGATTAATATTTTGTTTTGTTTCTTTCTGTTGGCACCATCATTGTTGGCTCCTCTTAGGCCTTAAAATATCTAGGCCCTGTGTGTAAGCCTGTTTTGGTTGGATGTTTTGTGAGTTTTAATAAACACACCTTGTGATTTAAAACTCTAATTCTGGTCTGGTCCCTTCACTTCTCTTGTGTTCCCTTTTTGTGTTGCAGACATTTTGTAATGAGCCATCCTAGGTTGTAATGAGGGTAGTGGTTAAAATCTTCCTCTATGAAATTGGACAACCCTCAGATAAAAAGAACATTCTTCATACTTCATAAACAGGTCACTAGCGTTGCTCTGTAGGTGACCCTGCCGGTCTGCAACAGACGAGGGTAAAGTTCAGCAACCTCACTGCTGCGCTTTAGTTACATTTAGGTCATCATATTCCTTCAAAGTGGGGGTGATATATATTTCTTATCACCCACCCCTAATGGGCTTCAGTGATATGCAGCTGAAGTTGGCTATTCGCCAGCATCTTCGAAATTAGCTAACTACCAGGACATCAGCATAATACTAGTGATTTTTCATTCTTGTTGAAGAAAAAGACCATAATACATTGAAACAACATTAAAATAAGACAATACAGTGAATATCTTAATGGTTTAACAGAGAAAATACATCACACTTCACCCTACCTCTCCATCTCATTGAAAATCAGGACACCATACCCCTAGATGTGAACCCACAAAATGGAGGGAAAGGGCTAAGTGGTAGGGGCAAGGGGTGAAATGGGATTGGGCCGTGGTATCTCAGTTTGGGAGAGGCAGCTTCACACACGACAAAGCACAAAACTAACAGGTAGGCAAAGAGTGACATTGGTCAGGTAATTTTCCATTTTGGAAAAATGGAATAGCGTGAAGAGCTTAATCACTTCACTTACTGCTGAAACGTTGGCTTTTTCCACAGATAACTCTAAGTTCGTGGTCCAGTGTGAGCCCTGTTTGTGCTGTAATTGGAGATTTGAATCCATTTAACGTTTATGTTCCAGTAACATTCCAGTTTCTGTCACTCACCTTGGTTGTCACCATGCCAACAGCCAGAGAACCATAATTGTCCTGAGAGTTTGATGCTTTCAAAAATCAAACAGAAAGCGACTTGTTATACAAATTTCTATTAATGATGCTCTAACTGACTTACTGTCATCTGTATAAATTTCACCAATAAACCCTGTTCAGAGTGTAAAGGTCTTTAGTTGAAATTTAGGCCTTTTGATTTGATCAAGAAAATCTTGAGTCATCTTTACCCATGCATTCCAACAGAACAATTGCATTTTAGTTAAGGAATGCATGACACAGTGTGTTCCTCCATTGAATGTGGTCATTACTGTACTTTTGTTATGGATGGTCTTTCTAAAACACCCTGGAGGCTCAGTTTATTTCTGTGTATTATAGTTTGCAGGGAACAAATTGATTTGCACATTCTCATCGATCTTTTTTTCTTTTTAAAAAGCATTGGAACCAGGAAAGGCGATTTCACTCGTCACTTGCTAACCTGCCTTCTGTTAACCCTCTCTATCTCTTCTTTTTTTCCCTCACTCTCTGGCAGGTTCTCTTGTGGCTGCTGCAGTGTCTCAGGTCAGAGGTTTGTGTTTCTTTGCCTGATCGCAGCCTTATTAGCGCATCTTCCACGAGCCTCTGCTGGCTGTGCTGCTACTGCAGAGACAATGGCTGTTGATAGTCAAGCACCCGTCAAGGTCCTAATGAGCATCTCGACAAGACACTGTGGTTCAAAGTGCTTTCAGGAACATTTGCAAGCCACAGGATGACTTCATTAACAATAGATAGACAGTTGTAAATGAATCTGATGTCAGATGAACTTGAGATCAGATGACCTATAATGCCTTGCATTGCATGAATGATTTATTTTTCATTTTATTTTGGTGTTTCAGATTTCCAGTGCTTAGGGTCCCATCATGCACTGCACACTGTTGTGTCTTCCCTCATCTAACTCAGTTGATCCAACTATTCAAGTAATTATCAGGCACTTTAAGAGCTAAAGTGTAGTAGAGCTGTTAGAAATTAACAAAAATAAGGGCAATATTCAGTGATCCATGTTGACAAGAGGATGGCAAGATCATTTTCCAAATCACTGCTTGCTGCCAACTCCCCCGCGACCCAAATGGATGGATGCTTGCTGCCTTACTACAGGGGTGATCAATCCTGGTCCTGGAGATTAACCCCCCTGGACAGTTTAGATCCAACACATTTGGCTCCTAAAGCCCCTGAAGACCTTCATTACCTGGATCAGGTGTGTTAACTAAGGATTGGACCTGAACTCTGCAGGATGATAGAGCTCAAGGACCAAAATTAGGCATCCATGCCTTATGGAGTGCCTCTTAAGAACTTCTACATCGTACATACTCAGTGCCGATGAAGGCATATTTAAGGTTTAAAGGTGACAAGGTGAATCAAAAACACAAGGCTTGTCACTGAGTTTATTAGAGAAGCTAAAGAAGAAATCCTACCACATGTCCTATGGCCATTGCTGAGTTCCACTGACCATCTAATCAGAAGGCAGATCAGCTACTTTCTGTATATTGGCTGGGTCTACTATAGAGGCTAAGCTGCAACACTTTGTAGCTTTAGCAACCTGACTGAGTAGCTCATTGTTACTTGTGCAAAAGAGGTGCTGCAGAATAGAGACTGAGTAGTTGAGTAACTTATATCAGAGTGTTTATGGCCTGGGGGAACTGAGAGTAACTGGAGGGTGCTGGGTGCAGGCAACCTGTGCATTAAGAACTTGATAAAGCATAAAGCAAGGAAAAATGACAACTGGTCTAAAAGGAGATACACAGTAAGCACAGAGGTGGGGATGCAACTAGAGGGCGTTTCAAGCTCCTCATTCCTCAAGTTCCTCATTCAATGTGTGTATTACATCCTTGTTCTTTCGGATTAAGCTTGAAACTGCCTGTTGTGCCAGAGAAGAAGCTTACTGGAGCACTTTAGGCACAGTAGGTGCCTCCAGGCCCTAAAAGACAAATAATAATGCTGGTGTCATTAATTAGAATATACAACCATTTATCATTGTGTTTGCACACTGTGAAGTTAGACCTATGCATTTAACCCACATACACACACATACATGCATGCTAGTGAACACACACACCAGGGGGCAGTGAGCACACTTGCCTGGAGCAGTAGGCAGCCCTATCCACAGCACCCAGGGAGCAATTGGGGGTTAGGTGCCTTGCTCAAGGGCATCTCAAACATGGACTGTCAGCCAAGGGGATCAAACTGGCAACCTTCTGGTCCCTAACCTCCAGACCACAACTGCCCCCGTGAATAGGTACTGTAGGTAATTGTAGATGACATCAGAAATGAAAGTGATGTGAAGAGGGATCGTGAGATCGGTCACAGGCAGAGACAGGCGGCAGTTGGCCTGGGAGTGGCTTGGGGTCCCTGAGAATGAGTGGGAGGAAGTTCTCAGGGTTAGGGTTGTCTGGGATTCTCTGCTCTCCCAACTGCTACCGTGACCTTATCTGGATTAAGCGGTTAATGATGATGATGATGATGATCAGAAATGGAATCACATGTGGCTATCTAGTTACTCTATGGGACTCATAGCTAAGGACTCAAGATCCTGGATTTTATTGCGGTGACCATTGATAGGCCAGTCATGGTCCTGGTGTCAGGAACAAGGGATAACCAGACAGAGGAGGTGAGTGAGGCAAATTCAAGGCCCTTTTAGTCGAATGCTGAAAGCAGGGGTGGCACACACAGTGTGTGCCCATTGAAGTGGTCTGCAGAGTCATCTTAGGTCTCTCTACTAGGCTCTCAAGCTTCTTGCCATCACAGTATTGCACAGCGGGGAAGCCATTAACAACATCAGAGAGGGCCACAAGGTGGCTGTAGATAAAAAGGAGCAATCCATGGACCACAAATTCCACTTGGCCTAATCAACCCTCGCCAAGTCACTTGGGTGTGGGTGTGTGATTGTTGAAAAACCCAAAGTTCCCAATGACTACAAGTACAATCAAATAGTGTCCCAGTCTACTTGAGATTACTTGTTTATTCATGCAGTTTCCATGACACTAATTGCTTGGATATAAACTTCCATTACCAATTAGCTACGTTTGTCTCATATGACCAGTACAAAACTAAATAAGAACATTTCAGATATGAAACATGTCTTTACTAATCAACTGTGTTTAGGATAGGGAACAATTGTGTAAGTTGGATTTTGGTTGAATTATTTTTTTTATGTGGACTCATGAATTTTCAGTAATAGTGTTTGAAATAGGGGTTCCACATTGTAATATGCTGCTCTAAATTCCTTGCACAAGGGCTAACCAGTCGTGATTAGACGGATGACAGGCAGATTCAAATATGTAATCCATTATTGTGGGTCAGTGTCCTCAGAGACCACCTGGGACTGGACCCAGGTGGCCTAACATTAACTCTCTCAAGCCTGACGCCCTGGTTATATGCATGATGATATTGTACTAAGCACTGTCTACATATTACTACATATTACTGATAAATCTGAATACATTTGCCTTATGAATGTCTTCTTGCAAATGTATAGTGACATCACTTGGTAATTACGTGCTATGGGGCAATCCGGTCTATTATGATATATTAGTGAAAGCAGAGAGTCACTTAGAAATGCCTTGTTGATTCAGGAGTGGGTTGACACAGCACTCCATAATAAGGCTCGGCAGCTTGATTGTTATGAATAGGAGCGATCACTGATGCTGAAAGTGTCTTGCCCCTCCATGTATGCCCCTCTCACTCTCTTGGGTTGCCAGATTGTACTGATTTGGACGAGCATCTCACTTTTATCGAAGTGGAAAGATTTTATATGAAGTGTTGCCTCAATGTCATGCCTGAGAAGATAAGCAACGCCATGGGTAAATGTGTGAGTGTGTATGTTTGTGTGCACTCGCGTGTTTTCCTCTCATGTGTTGGGTCTCAGCTCACTGGCTGTGTCTGATGAAAGAGAGTGACATTTTCTCAGATGTGACTCATTTGCACTCTGTGGGCCAAATAGGGCAAGAAGGGAGCGAGTAAGGGAGGGAATGACAAAGGGAGAGTCACAGACTATATAATTCACTCTTCATCTCACATACAGAAAATCAGATCCACAACTCTCAATTAGTTCTAAAATATCCAAATAAATCATGTACTTTCATGCATTTCTCTGCATCTAGCTTCCTGTGTTTTTTATCACACCCTTTATGATTTTAGGGGGTTTTTCCATTTCTTTCTATCTTGCTTTCATGGTTACCCTTCCAATTGTTGCCATCCTCTTCGTTCTCATTGTGCTTAGTCCTAGCTTGGCAACTCTGAGAATGCACTGGGCCACTTACCTTTCTAGATGTGTCCACTTTATTTGTCCTGGGTGGTCTCCATTCATTTAAATGGGACTACTTAGAAGCTAATTAGCCAGGTGAAAATTGCAGCTTCTCTCTTTCTGGAAACCAAAATGTCCACCAGGAATTGTTCTTGTCCTCCTGATGGCCAGTCCGTTCCTGGCCTTACCTTTTACAGCACTATGCAGAGACATCTAAGAGGAATGATTCAAGGCTATGATGTTCTCACCTTTTTTCACAGTGCTGAACTTTACTGCCTAACTAGCTCACTAATTACCTGAGTCATTAGCTTGTTGACAAGGCAGCAGCCTATGCTGAATTCTCATAATCTGCAGAAACAGGCGAGCAGGATGGTCTGTTTTGTTTTTTTTTTTACTTCCTGCTGTTCAATGAAAGTGTCGTTCTGTGCTGCCACCACTGCAGAGTTGCTGCAAAACAGCAACTGTAGGCTTCTCAACTGATGGCAACATGAAACCTTGTGCATGTTGCCAGTGTGATAGTGGTGGGAAAACACTGATAGTCACTTTTATTTATTTAAGGTTGCTTTGCACAAGGATGTAGAAATTGTGTAGGTTTATCCAGTACTTTAATAGCACAAGGCAAATTACATGTTGTAACATATTTGGTGGTATCTGAGGACTTCTTTTGATCAGTCAGACATCCTATCTTCTTGTCTTCTGCCTGGCCATGACACTTCTTGATGTAAATGAACGTAGCTTCCAAAATCAATGGAAAGAAGCAGGCTATTGCCCATGTTATTCATTATATTATGAACTATAGCATCCCACTGCTGGCCGCATGCGGCCATGGGAGGCTCATGAAGTGTGGCCATACAGAGGCCTATGCAAAGAGGTTCACGTGAGGTGCTCTTAAAAAGGAACATTGTTGTTGTTGTTAGTGTAGTTTAGTGCTTTGTACTACCCCTTTTACCCTGTTCTTCAGTGGTTAGGACCCCCATGGACCCTGAAAGAGCAGGTACTATTTGGGTAGTGGATCATTCTCAGCACTGCAGTACAACTAATGTGGTGGTGGTGGTGTGTTAGCGTGTGTCACACTGGTCTGAGTGGATCAGACACAGCAGTGCTGCTGGAGTTTTTAAACACCTCAGTGTCACAACTGGACTGAGAATAGTCCACCAACCAAAAATATCCAGCCAACAACTTCCTGTGGACAGCGTCCTGTGATCACTGATGAAGGACTAGAGGATGACCAACACAAACTGTGCAGCAGCAGATGAGCTTTCGTCTCTGACTTTATATCTATAAAGTGGACTGACAAGGTAGGAGTGTCTAATAGAGTGGACAGTGAGTGGACAGTGAGTGTTTAAACATCCCAGCTGCACTGCTGTGTCTGATACTCTCGTACCAGCACAGCACATATTAACACACCACCACCAGTGTTGAGAATGATCCACTACCAAAATAGTACCTGCTCTGTGAGGGTCCAAGGGGGTCCTGACCACTGAAGAACAGGGTAAAATGGGGCTAACAAAGCATCAGAGAAACAGATGGACTACAATCTGTAACTGTAGAACTACAACAATACTGCACTGTTACATTGTTACCCAGAAGGAGAAAAGGCTTAGAAGGTGTGTGTGTGTGTGTGTGTGTGTGTCACATTGTTTAATTTTTTTCTCCCATCCTTACTAATCGCCATAAGCTAAATATCCTGTCATACTGTTTCCATAATTCTGCATAAAAATCATGTGTAAAATTTCCCCGCATTTGCCCCTAATGAGCCAGCTATCCATGTCACAGCTCTCTGCTGGAGCCATCTTGGCATAAACATGTCAGAGTAGGTTTCAGTGTTTCCTATTCAGAGTCATGGAGCTAAAATGAGCCATGGCAGGAAATGAGCTTTTGATTGTGTTCGGCTTCTACATGCAAAGTGAGTTTTGTCTTCCACAATCCTGCGAGTGCAGAAAAGGGATTTTTGCACGAGCTTGGAAAAAAAAAATAATCACAGCTCCTACCATCACACCTAAGCTTGGCTGATTTTGTCAGTGGGAAAGTGTAATAATGAAACCTCAACAACTGTTTTTAGTTGGAAAAAAAAGGTAAAAAAGATCAAAAAGAAGAAAAAGCTCCTGCACTGTGACAAAAAAGATGCCGTTGATCCTGTTATCCTGCACTGACTCTAACTAACGGTGTGCAGCAACGCATTTAGGACAGATTTGCATTTGAAGTCTTACTGGAGCTGGATTAGTTTTCCCCGAGGAGGTGCTGTAATTTCAGTGATTGCCCACAAGATCAGTGAATCCAGTACAAATCTGCTGTGCCCAGAGTTTTTACCAGTGTACTATGTAGTGATTCTGGAGTAAATAACCTTCTATAATCCGGCCTCACACTAATCCAGTGATAAGCAACTTTGGTGACCAAGAAAAAAAGGCTAACTGTGTTGATGCTTGAGTTGACCCAGTTCCTTGATCTTCAAACAGGCCTACTATAATGTAAAACATTTCTTGGTAATGATGTAATCAGAGGATGAGAATGGAATACACCTTGAATGAATCTCTCACATTTCTGTCCTTTTGGGTGGCATTTGTTAAGTTGAAAGACCCCACTTTAGTAACCTAATGCTATTCCGACTGCCTATAACTGGAAGTTATTTTTTGTTATTTGCTTTCTTGTCTAGACCTGTTTAATTTTAATCTTGAAACTTGCATGAATGTCCAGGCTTTTCATTTGGGCTATCTGAGGTAATTTGGGACAGATCCCCTGTGTGAATCAGCAAGTCAAATCTCTCACAAAATACTGGACCTCCTCTGGTAAAACTAATCCAGTTTGAAAGGGGCTTAAAATACATTTTAGTCGTATTTTTACCACTTTCTAACAGGGCTGTGACCAGGATCAGAAATTTTGTGAGATCTATATTGCAGAAATGTGACCTACTTCACACAACTGCTTTTCTCACATCTCTGGAAGGAAACTTTTCTCAAAAGTAGAATAGTTTCTTCAAAATGTCTCCCAGCATTTGAGTTTTTATGAGGCTGAAAAAGAAACCAGCTTCTCATTCTCCAGCTTCTTCTTCTAACTTCCACATTCCACTTTAAATGCTGCCTGAATGTAACAGCTGCACCATTTAAGGTGGAATGGGAATCTGAACGAGAAACTGGCGAATGAGAAGTTGACTTCAGCTTCATGACTTTCTTGTGTTCTACAGTTTGTCGTAGCAAATTAAACACATCAGGACACCAGCTGGCATCATTATAAATGCAAATAAGTCCATTTGTCTCCAAATTTTTGATTTAAATCTTTCTCTTTGCCTATTTATTAGCTACTAACTAAACAAGGTTTTCTGCATTGCTAAGGTGAACAGCAGTCTGCCCGCCAACCTTCAGGGTTAAAGGTTGGTGAATTAGCAGTTATACATAATACAACTCCAGCTTTTAAGACTGTTTATTGTTATAACTGTGTTATATGATCTGCAGAGTCTTATTGTACTTTATTTATTTATTTATTTTTACTTACTTAACCGTTTCACCACAGTACCCCCTCTTTTTTTTACTTTGTATTTTATGTACTTATTTCATTTAAGCTAAACATTCATGTTGAATCATCTGGGAGTATCAGTTTGCTTTAGATCGGATTAGTTTAATGTATTATTTAGTAATAATAAGTAGTACAGTATTGATGTTGAAGTTTATTTTAACAGTAGAATTATTCAGGATTGTTATTCTGCCTACTTAGCTTCCAGGGAGTCTATTCAGGATTGGTAGAAGGGCGTAGGGTTTCAGACATTGATTTGTAGCCCACCCATTGTGTGCTTACTGAGTGCATTCCAGCACGCCGTATTTTATCCACACGCTACTGAATGTTGGATAACTTTCTTTCTCTGTGGAAGGCAGAGGAAGGCCTATCATTCATCCCGACTTTGCTGATGAATGAAAAACAATCTGCACTTTCCTGCTTCCCTTCCTTTCGGCACCGTGAAGTGAAAGCACTTTCCTTAGTCAGTAGTTTTTTGGCTTGATTAGAATCAATTGCCCTCCGGTGGGTAAATAAATATGAGGCAATGGGAAACCTCTATTCAAATGTCTTGACGATCGCTTTGTCTTAATGTGCATTCTTTTTCTCTCTCGCTCTCTCACTCTCTCTCCGCTCTGTCAGGTTGCTGTATGACTGATCGACCGTGAGCAGATGACTGTGGTGCCAAGGGATCAGACGCAGTAAAATCAAGGCAGCCTCTGTTGTCCTGTGGGGAGAAGAGAGGAGAGAGAGAGAGAGGGAGGGAGTGATAGGGCTGAGAGAAGAACTGCGTCTGTTGTCGGTCCCCCCGCGTCTCACAGGTACGGCTGATTTCGAATGTCATATAGCAGGCCCGGTCTGAACCGCTGGCTTATGTGTCGTTCACAGGGCCTTGTCTGGAACAGTGTCACACCTCCAAAAGAGCTTTCACACCACTCACTTACCTCTCACAGTTCTCTCCAGTGATAACAACAGCATGCTGTAATTCTATCTGAGCCCTATCGAAACGAGCATCACACCAGCGTTCTTAAGATCTGCCATACGCATGCATATGCACATTAAAACATCAGAGCTTTTCGTGTAATCATGTTTTATATTACTGTATAAAAGATGCACAAGGCTTTCTTCACAGTTGGATGCGCTGTGAGTCTTTTTGAGTGAACAAGGCCTTTCAGAGTGCAGTTAGGATTGGTAAATGCTTATAATTGACTGAATTATGAAAACGAGTAATGAAGAAAGTGACTGAAGTGTGACTAATCCTATTTTTGTTTGTGACATTGTGAAATTAAATAAAAATCTACTGTTTTTGACAATTGTTTATTGAATAAATGCAACAGCAGCATGTTATTATTGGGAAAGCCCACTTTAAACTGCATAAGCTTTAAAAGTCTAATTGTTTCTTGCATGTAGCTCACTAAAACGAGCCCATGAGCATACTTTGTAGCTACTGTTGTGATCCTGGACTGGTTTTTCACATCATCGACAGATATTTCATACCACAGTAATGCTCAGTAATGCTGAACCATGCCTCATAGCAGAATTGCTATAAACAGTGACCAGTGTCTGGTTGCACCAGCTGTGTGTAAGTTCAAACATAGGCTAGTTGCAACATAATTCCAGGTTTGTGCATTACTAAATCTCAATGGGCTGCACCACAAACTACTTTTAATGTTGAGCTTAGTAGTTACTAAGTATTTCCACCTCACCCTGAGCAGGTGGAAGTTTTGGGGCAACCAACAGAAACCGTGTAGAAAGGACAAAAAAGACTGAGCTAAAAATTCTAAACGCTGTGCTGTGATTTTACTTGCAGCTCTAATCATCGACCTGGTTTAAACCCTGAGCATTAAGCTAAACACCCACAGCTCCAGCTCAGTGAGACTCACCAGCTGCACAAATGGCTAAACTGCAGCTGCTGTTGTGTCATTTATCCAGAAGCCGTTGTTTAAAAAGCCTCATATTTGGTTGTCTAAGGATAATTGATGATTGGTTTTATTCATTTTAACTAGTGCACATCATTCCTTTCTGTGCTGGATATTTTGTTGCATTGAAAAAGTCGATAGCAGCCAAAAGCAGCTTCCATCGCCTTTCCACGGCAATAAGTTTACTGGTACCGAACATGATATTGTCATGTTAAGCGACGCGCATGTTAGTTAGTCGTTACTAGTTAAAGACATGACTTACATATTTGTGGTGCCACCAAATCTAGTAAAAGGATAGTTTGAAACTAACTAGTGTAACTAAGGACTTAGTAAAGACGTTACACCCAAACTTAAGTATAAACTTACGCAAACCTGGTGCAAAGCAGTCCAGGTGTCCAACAGTGGAATGCAGCCATGTAAGCGTTGCCATGGTGATAGCATTACTGAAATAGCAGTGGTGCACCTGCCTGTGTGCAGAGTGATGGTGTTAGCCAATATTTTATCCTAAAAAGTGTTTTGAACACTTGTTAACATTACAGTAGTCTGTTTTTTTATGTACATGGATATGTTTGGTAAACAATAAAAATGCTGGGTTTATTCCTTTTCCTGCAGTTGATAGTAGAAGGAAAAAGTAAATTATTGATGGTGTGTTCCACTGGCTGTTGTGGTGTTTTCCATTACTGCTCCAATGATAATGTAAACCCAACATAAATGCAGTGTTTTTGTCAAAGTATGCTAATATAGAGTGCATCATTTATATCTGTCTGCAAGCTACATGAGACTCTAAAAAGACTCTATCAATCAATCAACCTGTCATGCCAGTCATTTCTGGCGCTCCTGTCCTGCCTGCTACTGTCTCTGATGGTTAGAGCATGCTCACGGACTCCAACCCCCATAATGCCCTGGACTCTTACATCACATATTCCAAGGATCACATGACTCTAACCAGGTCTCAGTCACCTGAGTTCTAGGTTGCATTCACCTGGTTTCTCTAGCATATATATATCCCGTTGTTCCGTGTCATACTTGCCGAGTTTTGTTTGCGGTTCCGTCCCAACTCTACAAAGCGTTCTTGTTATGATTTTGTATTCTCTGTGTATGACCTTTTTGCCTGTTCTTCTGTTTATGATTTTTGCCTTGCCTCTGATATCTATCTGCCATGCTTCGAACCCTGGACTGTTTCACCACTCTTGATAGTTTACCGGACTTTGAGATCCTTGTCCAGTTTTGACCACTTTTTTGGATTTGCCCTATTCAAAAAGGCCTCATTTAACTATCCATGCTTGTCTTCTCCCTGCCCGGTCGTGACACAGCCTTTATTTAACCTCAGAGAACATTGGGGGTGACCCTCATTTACAATGTTGCTGAGTTGATACAGGACAAAGGACAAGGGGATTGATAATCTGTAAGAACGTAACAAATAATAAAAGTCAATGTGATAATAAAAATCACTCAAAACAGATAAGCATAAAAATGGAAATTTTAATAATAAATGCATAAAAGCCAGAAAATATAAAACAATAATTAAAGCTTAATTATGTAACTAAAAGCAGACTTTGCCCATTCACATGTTCAGTTGTTTTAATATTGCTAGTTAGCCAAGTTGGCACTGTAGCATTAGTCATTGCCATTGCAACACCAGCCATTGCCAATCCAGCTAGTACATCCAGTAAACTGGACTGCTGTCCTATGTTGTTACAGTTTTGTTTTTGAGTGTAACTGACCAATGAAAATACTTTCAGTCAGCTACATTATAGTCACAGCTAGCCCAGGGGCACATACACTCACCAGCCACTTTATTAGGTACACCTTGCTAGTTAAAGGTTGGACCCCGTTTTGCTTTCAGAACTACCTTAATTCTTTGTGGCCTACTTTCAACAAGGTGTTGGAAACATTGCTCAGAGGTTTTGGTTGGTTATTTGAGTTACTGTTGCCTTTCTATCATCTGGAACCAGTCTGCCCATTCTCCTCTGACCTCTCACATCAACAAGGCATTTTCGTCCACACAACTGCCGCTCAGTGGGTATTTTCTCTTTTTCTGATCATTCTCTGTAAACCCTAGAGATGGTTGTGTGTGAAAATCCCAGCAGATCAGCAGTTTCTGAAATACTCAGACCAGCCCGTCTGGCACCAACAACCACGCCACATTCAAAGCCACTTAAATCCCCTTTCTTCCCCATTCTGATGCTCGGTCTGCACTTCAGCAAGTTGTCTTGACCACCTCTACATGCCTAAATGCATGCCTGTGAGTGTATAGTGATGATATAATTGTTGCCCTTTTTGATATTCAGTTGGTGACTGTGAGCATAAGAAAAAAAAAACACCTTAGCACCACCTTTTGTCTGCTAGCTTGATTTCTGTCCTGCTAATCAGGCCTAAACGCAGCCTTATTAATCTCCAAAATAACCCCATTCTTCTATACAAACTAGACTGAAATTTTCTAAGTTTATAGTCTACAAGGCAGCATGTTCTTATTTTCATTTCTTCATATTTCTGGCAATGTTAAATGCAATCCACATACACACAGCGTGGCTAAATTGCTAGCTCTGTTTTGTTGAATGAACTCCTACCTGAAAGAAATGTAATTACACCTAAATGAATGAATGTAGTCAAATAATATAGCAAAATACATAAAGCTCACACTGAGCGCTTCAGTAAAACAGGCAGACGTGTTTTAGCTACTGTATACCGTTCTTCTTTTCTCGCTGTCATATAAAGTGTCCTTGGATTTGTGAACAGTCGTATATAAATAGAACATATTATCATTATTATTAAATCTCATGCATGGTTTCCTCCTTGCAGTTGCCATTTCACCACAGTCTCACACTGCTTTGGCACTTGTTCTCCTTTTCTTCTCTGCTGTTTTTGCTTTGTTCCCCCGCTAATGTGCAGCAGTTTCGACATCATCGTAGTGCTGCAGGAATCTGCAGGGCAGACTTGCAGTGAAGCTCCCACCTGGGATGGTCTCAGAGAGAGTGGGAGGTTTCAGGAGCGCTAGACAGAGGCGCGGTAGGGCGGCCCGCGACCTTTTGATACAACTCCATTTCTGCAGCTGCTCAATCGATCTGGCCTCGCTGTTGGGGAAGCCGGAGCTGGCAGTGAGGGCCTTAGAGTCCCCAGGGGCCCGTACACTCACAATGGGACACTGGTCTTAACCCTGGATGTGAGAAGGCTTTCTGGGAAGTGCAAATGCCTCTGTGTGCAAGGCTCCTCTGAGGAGCTGCTCTTTTCGCCACAGCCAGATTCCCTACAAAATATTAAGGGTTCCAAATGGAGATGACCAATCCAATACCAGGTAGCCTGCTAACAGGCTAATATCAGCAAAAATCCTGCAACAGATATAAAGAAAAAAACGAAAGAAACGAATGAAAGCTTGTTGTGCAATCACAGGTTGCCAAGTCTTTGTAAAATCAGCACAGTGTTGGTGGTCACATATTACACATTTATGTTAATATCTAAATAAAGATGTAACAAGATTTCATAGTTATGGTGCTATATTACATATATATTTTACATGGATGAATGGATGGATGGATGGAAGGATGGATGGTGCTACATTACATAGTAGTAAAAGATTAATGAGATGCAGATCTTATTCTGCTCAAATCTGGTGCATTGTTAGACAATATGAAATTAAAAATTGCAATATCAGGGCAAACATTTAGCGCTGAGCGAGTGTTCAAACCCTGGCGACTGGGTTATGACATCTCTGCTTATTTGCAATGCAAAGCAGCACAGTTGCTGGGAGACAAATGAGGTGTGTGTTTATGTGCACTCGTGTTTGCGCACGCATGTGTTTGTTTGTGTACACTGTTGCACACAGATTGTGTGATGGCGCCTTATAGTTTGACGATGTGTCTGCAGACTGTTTATCAGCTTGTCCTTGCTTAGGCTCGCACGTTTGTGTGTGTGCTGTCTGACTAAAGCCTTATCTAAATCTTCTTTATTACTTTCAGCTTGTCCTAAAACACTGATTACTCCCTATTAGTGATTCCTCTCGCATGCGAGGTACGGCCTAAAGCTGGATGTGCCCTAATAAAATAGCTGTGACTTGCCTATCATAATGCACAATTTGGACTACTCAGCGCCTCATACGGTCACTGAGCCTCTTATCTGCACATGAAGTAGCCGAGGGAACTCATCCTGAACGAAATACACAAGTGAATATGGCGATTGCATCTCATAATTGTGTCACTTACTATGAAATACAGGCTTTTAAATGATGTTAACACACTCACTGATCAGCTAAAATCAATGCTAACCTACTTCTTGGCTGTCGTAACAAAACCTTGTATCTCTGAAATGGAAACTTTATAGGGGAAGGACAAAAACATTCGTAGCTTTATTGTACATTAATGTAATGACAGTTTATTGCAAGCAATTTTGGACCATTTCTATTGGTACATGAAATGTATACAGAATTTAAAGAGCAGCTGGTCTTTTCAAATGAGATACAAATGAACAAAACCAATTTAATAATAAGTAAATGAGAATAGAATAATAAAGATTTTGATGTAACAATATATTTCTCTTATTAGCTATTAGATGCATACCTTGTATTATTGCTGTGATCATTGCACTTTAAGGTTTCAGAGAAAGCCTATGTTACATTATGCTGGGAACTAAAAGGGTTAGAATCTTGAAATGCCCAACGGAAAATTGGCCAATCAGAATTTATTTCTCAGTGGTATCTAGGTAGATGCAGACAAGCGAGCTCTCCCATTGGTTATCATCAGATTAACCTCTAACTTACAGTAATTACAAACTGACTGATGTATCATGCAATTAGGCTTGAATTTACAATGGAAGGGACCACTGTTGTGAGACAAAAGATTACAAGTGGTAATCTAGCAAGGTTTCAGAGAGAAATTTATAACAGTGAGATCTAGGACTGTTTTTATGGAAAGAATATAAAACTGCTACACACAGGGTAAAATATACACTACTCACAAAACGTTAGGGATATTTGAAATTTCAGGATCTAAAATGCACTCTAACCTTTACAGGTGAACTTAATGTGACCTTCTCTAAATTTTTGAATGCACATGTCCAACTGTTTAATGTTTCAGTACTTTTTGCACACTTGCTGTTCTCTAACAGGGAGCTTAACGGCAAGGTGGTGGTGGTGGTGGTGTTACAGTGTGGGCAGGTGTGTCTAGTCAATACAGAACTGCCCTACACTTTGTGAATGCTACAGTGATGAACCCATACTACTGAATAACATCATTAATCTAGTCATTGTGCCTCTGCATGAACAACACAGCCCTAATTTCATCTTCATGGATGACAGTGCTCCAGCTCATCAAGGTCGCATCATTAGGGAACGGCTGCTGGAGATTGGGGTACCTCAAATGAAGTGGCCTGCACTTTCTCCACACCTGAATCCCATAGAAAACCTATGGGATCAGCTGAGTCGCCATGTAGAGGCTCGTAACTCTGTACCCCAGAATCTCAATGACCTGAGGGCCGCCCTTCAAGAAGAGTGGGATGCCATGCCTCAGCAGACAATGAGTCAACTTGTGAACAGCATGAGACGTCATTGTCAAGCTGTAATTGATGCTCAAGGGCACATGACAAGTGATTAAGACATTGAGATTTTTTGTTGGGGTATCCCCACCACTGTTGTTGGTTTTTGTTTCAATAAATTGTTATGAGGAAATTACCATCGCATGCTTCTTCTTAAATGCCCTACTTTCATGATATAATATCACTGTAGCGTGCACTTTTTACGTTTTCCATAAATTTCACCCAAAAGCCAAATATCATACATTAGTGTCTATTGCACACTTCAGATAACACAATTAGGATGTTATTACAAGCCTCAGATGTTCATATTTAATCTAAATTTTCCCAAAAAATACATATGCCCTGCATTAGTTAAGTGTTAGTTAAAATCCCATAGGTTTGCTAACAGAACATTTCCACTCACACACACACACACACACACACACATATATATATATATATATATATATATATATATATATATATATATATACACACATTATATGCATAGCCCTGAAGGCCTATTCTCTAATAAAATATGTAATTCTGTACCTTCATGGCCACCTGCATGCAGAGGCACACAGTGTGCAGCTCATTTGCGAAACGCAGAAGGCCGTATCTGCCAGTGCGCAGCTGGAGCAGATTTGTGAAAGCCACACTGCACGGCACATCGGCTTTTTGGCAGTAAAGGCGGTCAGCAGTGGAGGCTCGGGGTGGCACTGGAGGGTTTATAAGCTTTTTTGGGCAGAGGGGCGGTTGGCGGTTTACGCTTGGCAGTTCCCTTGCACGGCTGTGTGTCCTCGCTGCCCACCAGCAGGTGCCCCAGAGGTGCTGGCTGCTGCCAGCTGTGCCCTAGTGAGGCGGAGGGGCGTGAGGAAAGGGGCAGGCAGCGCAGTGGTGGCACAGTGCTAATTAAGCGCTGGACACACAGAGATAATCCCCGACAAATGCGTCCGTCTGGAATTCTAATGAAAGCAGCGCTCCTCACCATTCGGAACATGTTCTCCCGGTTGCATTCTGGAGTTTCATGATCTCTTTTGTTCTCTTATTCTTTCTATGGTTTTCTTTCTGTTTCAGATTTCATTTCTCCTCTTTGTGTCTGTCTTCTTGTGTTTTTTTAAGGGGAACGCCATCTATTCTTTACAGTGTTTGTTGTGATTACTGTCTACAGCACAAAAATAGCCATTTTATTTACTTTCCAAAATGATCAATAAACCTACAGTTTTCATATGTAATGTTGATGGTAAATATGAAAAAAAAATGTTATTTGGGAAAGGTTTTGTCTTACAGTGCTTATGTGCCTCTCTGCCATGAATGGATTTAAACAAAAAAAAAAAAAATCTTTTTAGGCCAACTTTATTGTAAAACACTTCAGACATTTGATTCCTATCACCACCACCATGAATACTAACTTTGTTTCTTCAAAAAGCAGCATATCAAAACATACCACCCTGAATAACTTCATTTACATCTTACCAATTTGATTATTCAGAAATAATAATAATAAAAAAAAGTGTAACTCTCCTTTAACCTGCAGAGGTCCTGATCTGATGGAATTATTTTGCTAAACTAATTAAGTGATTGCATAAGATAATTAATTATGAATATCTGAGCCAGGGATGATTCCTTGGCATGTAAATGAAAATGCAGCAGACCCTCGATCACCTTCCTCTGTCTAGTCTGTTGCATTTGAAATAGTCTACATTGTTTTCATGGCTTGTCTTTTAGGGTTCGCCTTAGCCCATCATGGACACCAGAACGATTGCTGTGCTGCTGTTTCCTCTCGTATCGCCTGAAAAGCAGCCTGACTCAGTCATCAGAAAACAGCGCTGTCGAGGCGTCTGTGTGAAAAAAGTCACAGACCAGCAGGTGCTGAGGCATGGATGACTGGAATATTTTTCAGATTCCAGCTGTGACTGAGGGTCAGAGGGCTGAGTGTGCACGATGTACGCATGAGACGAATGACTTAAGAAATCTGATGAAGCTGAAGTTGGCATCATGTTTGAATTTCTCATTGTGATGATGTCAGTGGCCAGACTGTCTGAGACATTACAATAGAGAAAGACATTGTAAAGGCTTAATAAATGTGTACGCTTACCTTGATTTCAGGCAAATGTTGGCACAGGGGTCTCCGTCCTCTCCTAGGAGCTGGGTGATATTACAGCTATCCTGTAGTGGGGGGAGCAAAGCCGGAGTAAAGCCTGAAAAAGATATAGCTGATTGTGAATGTACTTACAGGTATAGCAAGAAGAAACAACCATGTGAAGATTGTTGATGTTGCATATGCAAATGTTATGGGATGATGGTAAGCCAGTGTTGTATTGCCAACCCTGTAATCTGTATTGTGTGTTCCAGCCTCAATTAGGGCAGGACTTAGACAATTATGCCAGACAATAGGGGTTGCTTGGGGGGAGTAAAAGAGTAGGCTCAAGGCCTAGTGTGTAGTCTGTTTTGTCTTGTGGCCGCCAGACACATTCAGTTGCTTCAGATTGATGTCTAGAATGCGATGCGAGCACGAGTGGCTGCTGGACATTAGCTGAGGAACTAATGGGGTCACTTTAAGAACTAGTTTTGCTTTAAAATCTCTGCAGTGCTGTAAATAAGTGAATATCTTTATTACTTAGCGATCCACACTTAATAACTGATTGAGAGCACTTGAGCTTATCTTGACATGCGACATTACTTGAAGGGAAACCCAAAGCTTGTTTCATACTTGTAGACTCACGCTACTGGTGATAACATGTCCCACGGTGCATGTTGACCGTGGTGAACACCCATTCGACATTAAATGGTGCAACAGTTACATCAAGCAGCTGTACAGGTTCCAGAATGTAACTGCTGCTCAATTTAAGATGGAACAAAAAAATTAAACGAAAATTAGTTGCATGAGAAGCCAGCTTTGTAGAAATTCAGGGGTGAAACAACTTTTAGCTGTTTTTGTTGGGCCTACAGAGCTGGTGCCAGAAAGCAGTACTGACATAGCTTTATTTTACTATTTTGCGCAATAAAAATCTTTCAGATTTGCTTTGGTTGTTTAAAATGTTTCTTATTAAAAGGTTAATTTAATAGGAATATGTCACTGTTAACCTACAACCTGTTCAGGGTGATTCCTGCCTTCCACCAATGACTGCTGGTATAGGCTCCAGCTCCCCCATCACCCAGGAGGATAATCATCTTAGAACATGTGTGTGTGTGTGTGTGTGTGTGTGTGTGTGTGTGTGTGTGCGTGTGTGTGTGTGTGTGTGTGTGTGTGTGTGTGCATGTTAACCTACAACAATAGGTTTACTCAAGCATCTAAAATGCTTTATTTAAAAATATATGCATACTATGATATGTACTGTAACAGTTAGACTGATTAATTACTTTAAAATTACATTTTTGGGTCTCACTTTATTTGCATAGTCCATTATAGTCACACATGTTCAATCTGTTAACAGACTGTCTGCTGAAACTCAATCTTCTAAACATTGGTGGGGTTAGGGATAGGATTTGGACCAGGGTTAGCGCTAAGACTAAGATGAGGGTTGGGTTTAGGAAAATTGTGGTCAGTTTAGTAGATATTTAGTTGAATGCAACTTGAAAGTAAACTAAGAATCTTCAAAGCATCTTAAGTGGAGTATCTAAATAACGTGTTACTGATTTTTGGCCATTCTACATATTACATGTACATTAGAGTTACATTTTGCCTGGACAGGTTTCCATTTGTTTTGATGTCAAGAAATGAGAAAAAAAAACGAAAAAAAAAAAAAAAACCTAAAAAATGCAAATCATAATAAAATATTGCGTGCAAACATGGCATTAAACAACATTAAAACTTTGGAATCTGCACTTTCAACATATTATCTCTGCCTGATTCAATGATCTACGAGTGAGAAATTATTGATATAAAATTCCGCCATGGTTGTGTTATTGCCAGTCATAACTGGGTTCTGAGGGCCTAAGGGTTCATTTTTTTCTCCCCATCATCCTTCCGTCAGCCTCTCTCTCTCTCATGCGCGCGCGCTCACTGTACCTATGCTAATGGCCTGTTCTTGCTCCATCTCATATGCATGGATCATTGCTGCCATTCTCCTTCTCTTTTTCATTGCTTTATTCATGCAGAAGCAAAGTCGCTGATAGAGCTCCAGCCTCAGTGGTGGAAAGGAAGTATAAAGCATTGAATTAGCTGTAAGTGGCTTTGCGAAGTGTCCTTTGCCTGCCCTCAGGGTGCTGAGACACAGGACCACCTTTTTATCTGCCCCCCTGCCTCCAAACACACAGCCGCTACAGGTCAGAGGTGGTAAACACCAGCAACATCAGCAGTCCACTCACAGCCATGTCCATGTGGTGTCCGTGCTCGGGCTTCCCCGAAAATGCAATTAGCCACATAAGCAGCTGGAGGGAAAAATGGGTCCCTCTGTCTGCTGTCAACATCTGCATGGTTTTGTGGCAAGGAGACAGGTAGTTCTCAGTAACACATTAGTGTTACTGATTGCTGTCTGTAGAAATTACAATGTTTTTCTAACACTTATTAAGCTTTAAATACATGCATGTTTTGTCATGCTGTCGGGAAGAACACATCGGATCTGGAAAATGGTAACTTATCAGGAGAAAGGAAAACATTCTTAATTTTTACTGAAGGTTAATGAAGTAAGATTTTATTCAGTATCATTTTAAACCATTTCTATTATTCCATTTCTGTTTAATTCCTGCATAAAGTTACTGGTGTACAGTAACTAAGTAAATGTAATTTGTTACTGTACTGAGGTCATTTTTTCGTGTACCTGTACTGATGTTTTTCCATTTTGGGTGGCTTTTTACTTTCACGCCACTACATTTCAAAGTCTAATATCTTACTGTTTACTCCACTACATTATGCAAAATCTGCTGTTCCTTTTGGTTTATGTGTGGATAAAAACTTCAAAATGAGCACAAAGCAAGAACACCCATCAGGCCACAGCGCATACTTTTTTTTGTTTGTTTGTTTAGAGCTGGTTTTGACCTGTTGGTCATACCGACCCAGTTCAAGCACACAGTTCAACGTCAGCGCAGCTGCATAAAATTTTGGGAGAGTCTGTTCAACATAAATGATGAACTAACCTAACTTTGTGTAAATAGAGCACAATATAGAAATATGTCCACATATGCAGTCGTGACTGACGCGGCTTTTTTCTGAATTTATACAAACACCATTTCATTTTATAGTAAATTAGTTTTGAGACCAACAGATGCAATATAGTAAAGGGAACTCATTTGTGATCCTGAGTTTAAAGCCAGTTTTTATTAAACTTAAACTTGTAACTAATTAGCAAATAAATCTGAAACCGAAACTTTGCTTGTTTGTAAAAGTGATTTCAGAGCCACTCGGTTCTCCCTGATGGAAACTGTTTACCTTCAGTGTTTTGTGCTTATGATCATTTTAATAGACGTCAGCGTCACTAATTAATGACGTTCTATTAAAAGACTGGTTTACCAAGAGAGACACTGGAGGACTTTAAAATTAGTTAGACCTAAAATGAGTTCATGAAGTGAGTCTTGTTACAAAAGTAGTAATATGACAGAGTCATAATTAATCTTTTAGTACTTTTACTTTTGATACTTCAGTACATTTGAAGGCAAATACTTTAGTACTTTTACTCAAGTGGAGGTCTAAAGGGAGGAACTTCTACTTTTACTGGAGTAATATTTTACCTTGGGTATCTCTACTTTAACTCAAGTACATGATTTGTGTACTTTGTCCACCATTGCATAAATCACATGTGTGAGAGAGTCTCATGTCTTTTGGAATCAGGAAAATGATTAATTATCAATAAATTATTATTGAGTGACAGAAATCAAACAACAATAAAGGGTTAAATGCAACACAGTGAAGCTTTGCTAGCTGTTTCAAGACTAGAATTTCTGTCTGTTATATAGGCCAGAGAGTTTCAGTGTCAGTGTGGAAAACTTAAAGACGAGGTTTGAAAATATAGGGTATCATTTATAGTTAATTAATGGACCGTTCTTGAGTTTTCATCCATCAGGTGCTACAGAGCTGTTAGGATGGGGATAATTAATGGGTCCTCACATCAACCAATAAATCAAACATTCACATATAATAGCCTAGTTTCAAAGACTACAGTAACTACTACCATAAAACACAAAGCTCTATCTAATGTATCAATATCTGTGTCTCATTAGAACCAGAATAACTACAATTTTAGGTGACATGTAAATGAAACACCATGAATTTTCACTGGGCAGCATCCCAAATAATACGCTAGATTAATTTGGTTCGCTCCCCAGAACGCTGTGTAGCATATGGGATTTGCTTGTCTGCATTTGTGATCAGTTGTGCAGGTATGTGTGTATCTGCCTGCATCAGTATTCATTTGCATAATGGTCATTGATAAATGTGCTTCTAATTTAGGCTTACATAGTGACAGTGACACAGCTACAGTGACACATTCTGTCACGTTTGATAAATGTTCCCTTTAGCATCCACCTTTCAGCATGTCACAGTGCTGGGCATTGGCATATGGCCAGCAGGTCGATAAAAGTTTGAGGTCAGCCACAGTCAAGGCTGTGCTTACGTAGTTTCTGACAAAAGTACAGCGCTGCTGTTTTTAGCTATACAACATACATATTTATAGGTAGTATTGTCATACAGTATCAGAAAGTTCATACATGAGTCCGTTTAGCTACGTTCACATCACAAGCCTCATTGCTTACATCAGGTTTATGCTCAGATCTGATCTTTCCAACTTCGTCTATCTGTCACATCTTTCATTTAATATGAACATAGGACCACATTTGAAAGCGTTCGGGTCTCGTTTGAGGAGATCAGATTTGCCTGTTCACACAGCTCTGAAAATATCATACCTGTGTCATATAAAAAATAAATAAATAAATCCTTCAGCTTGGTAATGTGAACGCAGCCTTTGAGACTACTTAAATAAATGGTTTGGTGAAAAATCTACTCATTTTTTGACAATTATGTCAGATGTAGTTGATCAGCCAAAACATGTTTGGTGTGTAAATCCTGCTTCTTTGGTTTTAAAATGGAGCGACGAGGCTCCCGTTGTTAACACTAGAAGTAAATAGTCACCAAAATCTCTTCTGTAAATTCATCCCTGAAACATTTCTCAACCGGCATCCAGGTCTTCATTAAGCCCAAGCAGACTTGTCACTGTGACTGAGGACACAGCGTGACTGTATGAACTAGAGAAATGAGCAAAACCTCACCATTAAGCTGAACACAGTGGGCATCTGATCACTATTAACAGGCAGGCAGATGGATGCTAGATTGCATATACGATTTATGTTGTTTCTGTCATGTTGTTTCTTCTTTTTAGTCGAATATGAAGGATTAACAGTTATTTCCAAAAAGAATCAACAGGAATTGTGAACGTTATCTGTAGCATCTATATGCATGCTTGCTGTGTGTGCATGCAAAGAGCTCAAATTCCATAGAACGCATAAAATGGCTATACTGTGACTCAAAGTGCTTTGACAAGACTGCAAGACTTTAACAAAGACTTAGATGCAGATGAGCGGGTTGGGAGATTTACAGTAATGGTATATTCCATATGGTTCTATGGTTCCATAGAAATGGAAAATGGTATTTAGAGAAAGATTTGGGTGACTACTCACATGGTTTGCAAGATCAACAAAATTTTAATTAAAAAAATAAATAAATAAAATTATGTGAATATTTTTAATAACCCCCCCAAAAGTGGTGTTCTTTCATAACAAACTTGAAATTGTAACCCGTCTGGGTGCTCTGTAGAGCCCTTTTCAAAAATATATATAGAACCATATGCAACATATTCTCCATCAATCTGAGGAACCATTTCACCATGCAAAGAACCCGTCAAGCATGCAGATGTCTCTTTATGTGTCCATGGTTTTGTATAGAACCACTGTTTTTAATACAGAACCCTTGAAGAACCATCTGTTCTAAGAGTGTACAATTACAAAATCAGCCTGTTTAATTCTAAGGGATAGCAAGAGCTTGGAAAATGGCCATGTAAAAAAATAAATAATGGCTTATTTAGCTTCATATAACAACACAAATATCAAAATAGAAGAAAAATACAAGATATGAGCTCTTAAAACAAGAAGAAAGTGAAGAAAGAAATCAGAGGCAAGGTTATAAATACATGGGTAAACAATCAGGGCTTTGCTCAGTGCACCTTTAGAGACAAATAGACCTTTTTTCCCTAAAAATGTGATGCATATGTGAGTTTATAAGTGTTAATTCCATTTTGGCAGGCTGCATTTTTCCCTTCAGAATGATTACCTGCTGGACACAAGTTGAGAAAATCTTGGTGTATATTTGATGGATGGTGTTCCATTAACACCCCAGCAATGTTTAACTATTAAATCAGTTGGTTGATACGTGTCTAAATCTGGATTAAAATCTAGGCTCATCATAACAAATATCAGCTGGAACTGGGTAGGAGAACTACACGTTTTCATTTGAGTGAATTAAACGTATAAATTGATAAACTACACTGTAATGCTACGTTTTGTTTTAAATTAAATACATTGTCTGTTGTACATAAAACTAAATAATCATACCAATAAATCAACTATTTTAAGTTAATTTTTGTTACTTTCATACACTCAAGTGCCATTTTTGATTTGAATAAACATTGCAATTTAGTTTTGTCTGTAGGGCTGCAAGTAACGATTATTTCAATAATCGATGAATCGGGCGATTAGTTTTTCGATTAATCGATGAATCGGAGGGTGGTGGTCATTTCCATGTCTTTATTCAGAAATAGAACATTGAATAACAGAACAAATAAATGCTTACAATAATTAAATAATAGATTAAATCAAATAACATTTATTAATAAATTATAATAAAATAAATTAAACAAAGAAAAATAAGTGCATCTCTGATGCAAACACTAAATACAAACTAACTCACTGATACAAACTCACTCACTCCCTTTCTTTAGGAACTTTGCATTGCAATGCAAAAATGTTAGCATGTCAACATGCTCCTGGCTAAGGCTGGCTCTCTTTTTAGAAACTATATTACCTGCTGCAGAGAACAGACGCTCAGACGGTGTTGAAGTACCAGGAATGCATAAATAGGACTTGGCTAGCCTAGCCAATATAGGATATCTATCTCTGTTAGCTTTCCACCACTGCAGTGCATTTTGTTCCTTGGCAATGTTTCTTTCTCCAAAGTATGTGAGGACTTCATTTCTCACTTGGTTTTGAACATCGTCCCCTTCGCTTGCTCTGTCCTCGTCTTCACCATCAGAACCAAGGAGAGAATCCAATAGGGTGGCACGAGGTCCTGATTCAGCACCTGGAGTATCGGTGGAGGTGCTACTGCAACTGCCATGCTGCTGCACATCCATCTCCCTTTTCTCTGCGTCGGTCATGTTTCCTTTGTAGAATTTATTTATATGTTAAAGATATGTTAAATGTTAACTTAATGTTAAACTTATTTTAAAGAATCCGCCTCCGCTCCGGCTCCGCCTCGCTATGTTCAACTCGCTCTTTTTTTTTTTTGCGTTGACGAAGCGCCGCAGGTGACGTAAGCTAATATGACAAGGCGAGTGAAACATAAATCGTGCGACACAACGAATCGATAATCAAATTCGTTGCCAACACTTTTAATAATCGATTATTATCGATTTTATCGATTCGTTGTTGCAGCCCTATTTGTCTGTTTGAAATCTTTGAACTTTGAAATACCCACATTCAAAAAACAAAACAGCACATTTCTCTCTCATTGACGTTACTCAATAAATGTGCATCACTGAGTGAAATTAAGTAAGCTATGTTGCTTAAGTGAAATACAGCGACATGTTTTGTTAACCCAATCTTATTAAAATGTATTTCTTTCCCAGTGGTTACTGTCTCCATCTACTTGCTAAACATCTTTTGGATGTTTCTTTCCATTTGTGTTACTCACCATCATTGTGTTTTCATTCCACCCAGGCTACCTTTCCATAGGCATATGCATTTCATATATCATTGCTGTCCAATAAAAACCTCCAAAATAGTAGCTTTAGAGGAGAGGGCAGAAACACTCCTACCTTACAGTGAAAGTCAATGTAAAAATATTTTATTCCATGTAATTTTAGAGTATTTCTATTGGTCTGGTCATCATGAAATTTGAACATTATGTAAAAGACAGCTGTTGTGTTGAAGTAATGTAGAAAAATAAAAATTGACAATGATATGCTTAACTCAGCTGCCTGATTTTGTATTTTTGGCTAAAAGGGCAAGTTATCCTTTCTGCTACTGAGTGCAGGACTGTCCTAGTGGGTGACCAAGTTCACACTAAGGGTTAACCCTTCAGTGTTTGGGAAAGTGGTCAACATCACTTAATTAGAGAAAGTTTCTCAATTACCTAATTAAATGTGCAATTAATTGGAATTTTAGGTTAGATTAACTCAAAAAAATGTTAGAATTAGGATTTACGAGACAGACAGACATTTACATTAATCTAGCACCAAAATTTTAGGTATTTTAACATGCAGTATTTAGTATCTTAAGTACATTGACCTTTGTTCACCAATGCTTTACTTTTTTTCAGACAACAGGTTGTAACGCTCAGTTTCTTTATGTAATGTGAACATATTTAGGCTTACAGTGTGAGACACTACAATTATATTTGATATATGATTATATGCATGGTGGTCCACTAACACGCCCTGCTTATTTTCCATCAAGGCTCATTTTCATTCTTGTGAAGTATCCTGAATGTATATCATCACTGTTGGAACAGAACAGAGCTCCAAAATGGTGACTTGTCAGGAAAAGGGAAGCTTTCTAAACGTTTATAGTAAGTTTGAAACATCCTACTTTGCTGGTGATGCTGTGTCGCAGTCATTCTCGCTCAAGGAGCAGATTTTAAGCATAATGCTTCTACCATCATGTACAAAATAAACTCAGTTGATATTTTTGTCTCACAGCCCTGAAAACTCAATAGTGTCAAAATGAAAGCATTGCAGAAATGTTCAGCTTCACTGGCTGTAATCAAGAATCCATTCTTTTCCTGGTAATGTATCGCCTTCTGTTCAAACAAGCTCTCCTGATCATTTTGGGGGGGGTTATGCTGATGTCTCATGCAGGTAAATTGCAGATTAAAGTGTAATGACATTTTGATTCCTTCTCATGTTCAAATTCAATCCCTTAAAGTACTATTAAGTTTCTCAGTAAAAGTCTTTTATGTCTCGATTTTTGGGATCAAGAATCGGGAAGATAATTGCATGGAATCTCTTGGAATTGATGCTGTCAATTCCCATCACGTACAATCAGAACCAAGCTTCTCTCCAATATGGTGACTATTCAGAGAAGAAAGTAACCTTCATAACTTTTAGTGTGATTTAATGCACCGGTACTTTTTTAGAAGTAATTTTGGATCCTTCTACTGGAATATTTTTTATTCAGTTGTATATAATATGAAGGGAAAGTGGCATTTTCATAGGATATAAAATGTATATGTGAAGTATTTCACGGACACCATTAAAAGTCACTATGCAAATCAACTTTACTGTCATTAACATTTTATTCAATCTCACTGGAAAACTAAAGATGCCACAGTGTTTACCCCTCTTTTACATTCATAATATATTAGTAAAGTCTTTTACACTTTCTACATAAAAGAATACAGTTGTGGGCCATTCAAAGATTGAAGGAAAATAAATATTAAATTACTGAATTAAATGTGTCAAAGGTCATAAAATTGCAAGACAAATATGAGCTCAAAGGAGTCAATACAAAAGATTATGCTGCAGTTTCCCAGTTGTGGAAGCTTAGACTATAGTGCTAGTGATGAATCACCACTGAAGATTCTTGTTCAGTCTAGGCTTAAAGCAGAATGTCTGTATAGTTCAGTCACCAAGTAAATAAACACATTCATAGTGGTTTAATGCAAAATGGTTCATTGTGGAGATACTTACTGACTCTGAGTTCTTTACAGTGGTGGTGATAATAAGCAGGGGTTGTGATGACTAATATGTCTGTAATACAAAAACAGGCATTTATTTGCTATTTGCTGAGTTTTATATATATATATATATATATATATATATATATATATATATATATATATATATAATGCTGATAATATATTGGGAAATTAAACAAAATAAGCTATTATTTGGGGACTGTTTTGCCTTATAAAGATATGCATGCATCTCTCCACCATGTGTGTATTAAAAGAAAAGTTTTTAGCCCAATAATTTGTCTCAGGCATGAGGCAATGTAGAGTGATTAAAACCATTTCATATAATAACTTTCTGTGATGTACTCTATAAAAAAAATTCAATCTAAATACAGCAACAAGCAATTTAACTACTTTCATTCATTTTATAACATACGTTATCTATAATATATAGATAAATATTTTAATTTCAACAGTGGTATTTGAATAAAATGAGTTAATTTACTTTCATACCACATTTTTTTAACCCTGAAATCTAAAACCATTTTTAAAACCAAGTATAGTTTTTAGAGATATTAAACTTTTCAGACGTCTGGTTCCTATGAGTACCAATGTAAGCAATTCTGACTTCTCCCGAACCATTTAAACCATCAAATCTTTCATTGAAATGTTGAAAAATTAATGGTATTCCCCTTCTTCGTTTGGGAAGTCTACTGTGTAGACCAGCCCCCCAAACGCAGACTAAGCCTAGACTAAGAAAAGTTTCTGGTGGTGATTGACTATTGCTGCAACACTTTAGTTCATGTGACATAGTCTTGATTATCTTGGTTCCACTTTCTACCCTTAGCTTTAAGTTAGGAGCTAAAACTTCACTTAAAGTTGTTTTTGTTTTGTTTTGTTTTTTTTATGTAAAAATGTTGCTTCACACCTTTTAGTCAGTGCATTTGCTCCACTGCTTAATGTTCCAGCACCTTCTCTCCTGCGCCTCATGTTATTGGTTTGCGTCTCGCTGCCTTGCACTAATGGACTCACTCCATTGGACAATAGTCACTTACTTGTATCCCGCTGGGTGCAATCAGAACACATTGCAGCTGGAGAAAAGGGGAAAGGAGGAAAGAGGGAAAACAGGCTTGCTTTGCCATACACACTGAAGACTGTGAGCGCCCAGGGGAAAATACTGGGAACTTTCATTATCTTTCCCTGCTCAGACTGCCCCGGCCACTTCTGGCTTCACTGGCCCCCTACTGTATCCACTAGACTCGATGTTTAAGCACAATAACCTGGAAAGCTGTGCTCTGTATGAGTATGTGTGGCCACTATACGTCCAGAACTTTGTAAAAAACCTTATTCAGCTCATTCATTCTTCTGAAATCACTGGTATCAATAGGGCGTTTGTAGACTCTTTTCTGCAGTAACAGCCTTTAAACTAAAGAAGGCTTTACACTAAAAGTTGCAATATTGCTGTGAGGATTTAATTGAAGCCCCAGGAGTGTTAGTGAGGTTGGGTACTGATGTTGGGTGATTAGTTCTGGATCATTGCAACTCATCCCAAAGATATTTAATGGAGCGACATCACTCCAAAGCTCACAGGTCCACTGCTCCACAGCCTAGTGCTGGAGGGCTTTATAATTCTCTAGCAATATTTGGCTTTGGGCATAGTGGCCTTAAGCCCATGTGCAGCTGCTCCCATTCTATTGGTCAGTACATTTCTAAGGAGATTGTGCATAATTGTGTTCCTGTGTTATCAGCAAGCAAGGTTTCGTGTGAAGTTAATGTTAAGATTAAGGTCATTGGCAGAAAGAAAAATCCCCATATTTGACATTTTTGCCCTGTAAAGCAAAAATATGTGAGCAAGAAATCAATATTACTTTGCGCATCACTTGCCCCTGATCCTGACCTGACAGCCTGAACATGCTCATCTGCAAACAAAATGGGCCACTTTGTTATCTGTGAAGCCACTCCAAATGGCAGTGTCTCACTCCAAGATCATTCATCACCACATCAACTGAAAACTTCGAGCACTTTTTTAACCCTCTATTGCACATTGTTGCCATATGGCAACAGTTTATCTCAGTTTGACTAAAAGCAGTCTTTTTCTTTAAAAGCAATCTAAAATCTGTTTTTTCCTAATTAATTGTGGAAAAAGTGTATTTTACACTTGACATCACATGACCAGGACTTCATTGTATGATGTTGTTATTACCATATATTCCAGATACCAATAGAAATATATGTTAATTTACAATATTTGTGAATATTGGTTGTACACACACACACACACACACACACACACACACACACACACATATATATATATATATATATATATATATATAATTTTTTTTTTTTTTTTTTTTTTTTAAATTATAATTTTTAATGTTAATTACTAACATTTTTATCATGTTAGTAATAGTTCATGCAATAGAGGGTTAAGGCTAAAGTTAGATTCACTCTAAAAATGCTGGACTAAAAACAACCCAATTACTTAAATTTAATTAATAAAAATAATAATGTTTAATAATAAAACATTTAAAACAGACATTAGCAACCTTGGGGAGGGTCGGCTGCTCCAAAGTTTGTCCATTCTCAGTGTCAATATACTTACAATTCCCAGTTCCAGGCTCCAAGACAAAGAGGAAAGACTTTTTTGTTCCTTTGGACTTAGAAACTGCTCCATGTTGGTCCCACACTAATAAAGAAAACACACCAAGTCAGAACATGGAGTGAACATTAAAATTGAAATCAAACTGAAAGACAAAGCATTATTTATCATAGGATTAGTTATCATTTATTTATTAATTAGTTTATCTGAACTGTCGCACTCTGACAATTGAATCTGCACAAGTGAACAGTGGGACCCCCAAGCCCCCGCCGCCTCACTCACACACACACACACACACACACACACACACATACAAAGCCTCCCTTTCTGCCCCTTACACTCTCTGTCTGACTGCCAAACGATTTAAACCCGCTAATGTCGAAGCTTTTGACAGCACAGGGAACAAAGTCATTTCAAAACTACTAAAGTAGTGAAAAGGATGTTTGAGGTAAATAGATTAACTTTTCCTCCGCTCTTTCCTCAGTATTGCTATCTAACTAGCAAAGAAAGCTAGCATCTGAACTCTCACACATATTTTCTAAGCCACTTATCCTTTTGGGTCGCGGGGGGTGCTGGAGCCTATCCCAGTGCTCCTTAGGTGGAAGGCAGGATAGACTCTGGACAGGTTGCATCACAGGGCAGACAGACAGACATATGGGACCTATGGGCAATTTAGCATATCCTACTGGCCTGACTGCATGCCTTTGATGGGAGGAAACCAGAGTGCATCTGAACTCAAGTTTGAGTTTGAGACAATTTAGCTAGATGCACTAGCCACACAGGATCACATAAAAAATCAAATGGCTTTCTTTCCTACAAAGTTAGCTTTATCTGGGACCCAGGCACCCCAGGTTTTGACTCTAACTTTCATGCTGATAACTGAAGGCTTCACGTAGTGATTGGAGGGCTAAGAAAATAAGGTGGGACTTAATGGAGAGCATAATGATTTGAATGTTTTGTTGAGTGACAGCACTCAGAAAATAAATCAGATTTTATTATCTTAAACAAGTGAAGCTTAATAAATATTCTGCTCCCATTTGATTTAATTGATCCCTGCAGATAACACCCTGAATGCTAGTTCTCAGAAAGCTGAGTTGTACAAACATGAGGAAAAACAACACAGAAAACTTGAACCTACTAACGTTATCATCCTAGGCTAAAGCATACTGCCACAACAGGCAAAAAAAATGAAAAATGTTTATTGATTAAGTATGTCTTACCTTTGACAGCTCAATGCATTGAAGTAGATGTTTGCTTTAAGAGTTTGACTTCTGTAACTTTTGAAGTACAAGAGTGTTTGTAGATACTAAATTTGCAGGCCACTAATGGCATTTAATTTTATTATTATTATATATATATATATATATGTATATATATCGTTATATATATATATATATATATATATATATATATATATATATATTTTTTTTTTTTTTTTTTGTATGGATAGTTAACAACATACTTTATTTGGGATGTCATCTCACTTTTACAGGCCCCCCAGGTTTTGACCTTAGCTTTGATGGCGATAACTGAAGGCCTGACGTAGTGATTGGAGGGCTAAGAAAATAAGGTGGGACTTAATGGAGAGCATAATGATTTGAATGTTTTGTTTGGCCATAATACAGTGACAGCACTCACAGAAAACAAATCAGATTTTATTATCTTAAATAAGTGAAGCTTAATAAATATTCTGCTCCCATTTGATTTAATTCATCCCTGCAGATAACACCCTAGTTTTGGGCCTGGATACCCAAATGCCCCTTGTGTTAGGTGTTTGTGTAAATGCCTGCCTCTGCCAGGCTTATTGACGTCTGCACACTGCTTGATTCTGTCACACTCTATCTATACAACAGGCGTCCAGCAGTGGAGGGAAAATAAGAAATCAGTGTGATTTGCGATCACTGCGATGCCTTTATGGAGAACAGAGTGAATGAGGGAGAGCTATATGATACTATCTACAAAATATTGACTATGAAGAATTCCCTGAGGCAACAGCTTCACCTGATCAGCGTGCACACATACACACGGCATGTGCAGCACCTGCAGCCACGCACACTTCAGCACGATCCAGATCAGCCAGCTTTGGCTTTTAATAAGACCTTCATTAGCTTTGCTCGCGCTTTCATTGTTGATGTTTTGAAAGTTGTGCTTTTTTTTCGCTTTGAAAGGGTCTTTCTTCACAGATGGTTTGTTAAAGAAGTTGTATTTATTCGATTTTTATTCATACTCTCTCTCTCTCTCTCTCTCTCTCTCTCTCTGTCAACTTCTGAGAATTATTTTAATCTCTGATGGCTTTTCATCTCATGTCTGTGAGTTTTTTATGAGGTTTGTGTGTGTGTGTGTGTCTGTGTGTGTGTGTGTGTGTGTGTGTGTCTGTGTGTGTGCCTGTGTAAGTGCTGTCATTTTGAAATCCCATCCAAATACTCCTCTTTTGTTCTCTAACCAAAAAATAGATTACAAACCTTTAAACCTCCGTTCTCTGCGTGCTGTTTTTACTAATTTACTAAAGATTGTCAAATGGAGATGGAGATACATATATATATATATATATATATATATATATATATAAAGAGAGAGAGAGAGAGAGATGGACAAAGTGGGAGAGAGACAGGGATAAGAGAGAGAGAGAAGAGTGAGGGAGAATAGAGGGAGGGAGTAAGAAAGAAGTACAGAGAGAGAGAGAGAGGGTGAGAGAAAGGGAGTGGGAATGAGAGACAGAGATGGGACACTAAGAGAAAGAAAGAAAGAGAGAGAGAGGGAGAAAAAGACAAAGAGGGAGGGAGAGAGGGGTGAGAGGAAGATTAGAGGGAGGGAATAAGAAAGAAGTACAGAGAGAGAGAGGGTGAGAGAAAGGGAGTGGGAATGAGAGACAGAGATGGGACACTAAGAGAAAGAAAGAAAGAGAGAGGGAGAAAAAGACAAAGAGGGAGGGAGAGAGGGGTGAGAGGAAGATTAGAGGGAGGGAATAAGAAAGAAGTACAGAGAGAGACAGAGAGAGAAAGGGTGAGAGAAAGGGAGTGGGAATGAGAAACAGATATGAGAGACTAAGAGAGAGAAAGAAGGACAGAGACAGGTAGAGAGAGAGAGAGAGAGAGAGAGAGAGAGAGAGAGAGAGATAGTGATGCACTCACAGACGCCTTGGCCATCTGTCCCTCCGCGGCCCGGCTGGTGGGCCGTCCTCCTCGTGGGACGCCCCGTGAGGTCCCCCGCCGCTCCTCCTCACGATTGGGCCATCCAACAGGCTGCCACCGTGATGTCATGGAAGCTCCTGGGAGTGTTTCGTTGACCCCCTCATGACACAGTGTCTGGAGATCAGGGCTGAGGGAGACTGCATTGTGTAAATCTCTGACCTCACAACAATTATGAGTATTATTACAATGATGTAGGAGATTATATAACACATCACAAAACTCAATGCTCACTCACAAACCTCAATGCTGCTCAGACTTGTTGGCATTCAGAATAATTATTATTTTTAATACACCAATTTACATGGTAGTGGGCTATAAAAAAAGACATTTTTCATTATTTTAAGTTTAAATATTAGTGGAAATTGTATTTTATTCATTTTAAGCTGTAATCAATTATAAGCAATTCTGACATTCCAAAACGGGTGCAGTTGAATCACTGGCACCCATCCTTCAACTCCCAGAACTCCCTTGGAGATCATGTGACTATCGACCCACCATCCACAGCCAATCATTTGTCTCCTTTGCCAGGATACTAATATGTTGCACCTGTGTAGTTTTCCACATGACATTGAGTAGTTAGTGTATAAAGCCCGGGCTTTAGTTAGTATATTGCGAAGTAACACTTCATTCTCCTGAGTTACCAAGTGTTATGTATTCTGCCGAGTTTATGTAATGGAGTGTTTTTGGACTCTGCCTTTTACCTTTGCCCTTTTTAATCTTGTTAGCCTGCTTTGTTATGATTGTCTTTTTGTATTTTTGGAATGTACTGGATTTGAGCCATGCCTGTTTCATGACAACGAGTTCGGATCATGTTTTAACTAGTAAAGCGTCTTTTCTGATTCTAGCTGCAAGCGTCTGGACAGTTCTGTCCAGACTGTTCTGACTGAATGCTAACGCTAGTTTAAAAGTTTGGGGTCACTGTTGAAAAATTGAAATCAGCATTTCTAGTAATATGAAACCAGTTTTACTGCTGATACATGCATCTTAGGACTATGTAATGCCCTACAGGTTTTTAGATGCTGGATGTGTCCAAGAAGATTAACAGAGCTGTTAATATAGATGAAAAACTGTAGGAAACCGAGAATTTAGTTTTCATTTAGTAATAAAAATTGTATTTGGAAAATTGGGATCAAATCTTAAAGCAGATAAGTACATTAAATGAATAAATTATTCAAATATCGAATAAACCATGCTGCGTTTTAATAACTAGTATACAGGATTTCAATCTACTGTGTATAAGCTACCGCTGAGGAATGAAGCAGAAATCATACCCCATGTGATTCTAAAGTTATGAACAGCAGTGCAGAAGAACCTCCTCCCTGAGCTTTGAGCTCTGACTGCGCCGACAGCCAATCACACGTCACTCTATTCTTTGATCAGTGTTTTTCCACTTTTGTTTCTCTTTTGTCAGACACTAACTGCTGATTCATGTCTCTGTTGAAAGCTCGCTCCTGATGCCAGCACGTTGGCAGTGGTGAAGGTGTGCAGACAGGCAGCTCCGCCCCCTCCCCTACCCGCCCCGTTTGACTGATACATCACTACTATCTCCCTGCAGCGAGGCTGCCATATGATCCTAATCAGTTACACAGCCTTGCAGACGCAGTGGCCAGCTGTTGCGTTTGTGCCGAAAATTATTTACATAGAGCCTTTCAGAGGAATGCTGACGGATGCAGGCCAATTATTCAAATATATAACTAGCTGCTCACCAACTGCATTATTGAAATAGTGTGTTTAGATGGAACGTCAAAGTGCATGATAGCAAGAACATCAGAGAGTTTTGGATGAAGTTGTCTGGTTGTCAAAGAGAAGAAAACATTACGTTCTTTCTGGACTTCTCTTGTTAGACAGATAAATGGTTAGTTTATTTTATTTATTTTTTTATTTGGTGTTTAGTTTGTTCATTAATAAGTTAGTTTTTAGCTATTTAACTGGTCAGGTAATCAATTGTTTGGCTAGTTTGTTAGTTCATTAATCAATTGTTTGGTTAGTTAGTCAATTACTAGTTAGTCAGTTTTAGTTAACTAGTTAGAAAGTTAAATTGTTAGTCAATTATTCTATTAGTTACTTATTAGTAAATGATTTGTTAGTAAATAACAATTATTTGGTAGTTAGTAGGGTGGATAGATAGTTGTATTATTGATTACAAATTTAGATGATTGTTTAGTCCATTATTTATTTTTGTTAGTTACTTAGTCCGATAGACTGTCAATTATTCCATTAGTTTCTTGGGTACTTGGTAAAATATTTGTTTTGTCATTGGTAAGTTGTATACTTATTTATTAGTTTCTAAGTTAGGTGATTAGATGCTTAGTTATTTAGTTAGTTAGCTAGTTAGTTAGTCAAATACTCCACCTTTCATTTTTAATTAGTTGGTCAATTAGTTTAGATAGTTAGTAAGTTGGATAGTTATCTTGTTTATTAGATAGATAGATAGATAGATAGATAGATAGATAGATAGATAGATAGATAGATAGATAGATAGATAGATAGATAGATAGATAGATTGTTATTCAATTATTCCATTTGTTTCTCAGGTAGTTGGTAAATTATTTGTTTAGGTAGTTAGTAAGTTAGTTGGATAGTTATTTGTCTCATTAGTTATGGCCATTATTTATTTAATCAGTTAATAATTAGTAAGTTTCTTACTTAGATAGTTGATTAGTTTGTTTTTTTGTTAGTCAAGTATTTAATTAGCCATCGTGTTAGTCAGTTATTTGTATAGGTAGTTAGTCATATTGTTAGTAACTCAATTATTTAATTTGTTTCTTAGCTTGTTAGTCAATTATTTATTCAGCTACTTGGTTTGTTTAAAGGCAAATGATTTTGTTGGTTACTTTGTTAGTCAATTGTTTATTTTGTTAGTTAGTTCATGGCTATTTTGTTTTTCGATAACTTGTTTTGTGATATTGCAATCTTGCCTGACACTCATCATAAAGTACTTCACCATCTTCTCACTCTTAAAAAAGCTCTTCAAGGGTTCTTTAGTAAAGTGAATGATTCTATTCAGACCCATTAGTTGCATATAGAACCATTTTATGCTCAAATATGTCTTAGCATGGTGAAGTGCTTCTTCAGATTGATGGAGACTATGTTGGATATAATTCAATTTAGAACCTTCTTTAAAAAAAAAAACAAAAAACAACTCCACCAAAATAGCACCAAAATGGGCTCTGCTATTATTACTTAACATCATAATAATACCAGATCCATGTAGAATATGTAGAACCATTTTCAAGCCATTCTATGTACAGCCATATACAACACATTCTGCATCATGAAGAACCATTTCACCATGTAAAGAACCCTTTAAGCATGCAAATGGTTCTTTGTGTGTTCATGGTTCTATATAGAGCCATTGTCTTTACTAAAGAACCTTTGAAGAACCATCTTTTTAAGAGTGTACCGGCCATCTTGTATATGTCTAATACGATCAGTATTCCAGCAGTATGTCTTTGACAGACGTCACCATCAGTCACTACTTTATCTTCCGGATCTTTCCTCTGTACAATCCCAGTGTTTAATCTTCATTGTAAACCTGTCCTACTTGTATCTTAACTGTGCTGTCTCATGTGGCGTAGAGGAGGATGGATTGCCCTTTCTGAGTCTTCGTTCCCGTTATTGTTTCTCGCTTTTGTGGAGTTTTTTTCGGCCACTGTTGCCCTCAGTGATGCTCATTAGGGGGCTGGACCTGCATTTTTGGAAAGCTTTTTTTATTCTTAACTAGAAAGGTTAGAAAGTTTGTCTGAGGTTTTCAGTTATCTCTATAAACTTCTGCAGATGTTTTTAATGTGTTGAGCTGGTTGGTTTATCAAAGTCCTCATGGTGATGCTTGCGATGCTAGCACTCACTTATGAAGACACTGAAGCTCAGGACATGTCTTCACAGCCGCAGGAGACACAGACAGCCATAAAAAGAGAGTTTGAGAGTGGGTGCATGATGTGTGGAGACTCTCCGTGATTATTCTGCAGGTGGCTTTGACAGAGATCCTCCATCTCAGACAGTCCTGCTGAACAGGAGACACACGGTTTGGTTGGTACAGGTAAAATGAAATGTACCTGTTGCCATAATAAAGTTTCAATAAATCCTTTCCAGAATATATACATTTTTCTTCTTCCACAGTGCAGTAGTGCTTTAATACCTTAAGTAGTCCATTACAATTGGTTGGTAGAGCAAAGCTTAAAGTTAAACTGCTAAAGTTAAAGCTTTTTCTCTGGTGTAATTTGGTTGGGTATTTTTTTGGGAGGGACATGAGGGTCTCTCTCTCTCTCTCTCTCTCTCTCTCTCTCTCTCTCATATCTCACTTTTGCATCCGGTGTGTATCAGTCTGTTCCCCACCGCCTCTTTGTTTCTGTCATTTGTCTTCTACTCCCCTGTCTTATCCTCTCTTTCCCCCTCTCGTGTTCTCCATTCTTTATCTTCATCCTCCTGCTTTCTCTTCTCTTCTTTCTACAACTTCCTCCTCTTTCTCCATCGCCATCTTCTTTCTACAACTCCATCCTCTCTCTCGTCTTTCTATCTATCTCTTGTCCCCCTCTCATCTTTCCTTTCACTTTCTCTCTCCCTCTATCTTCACACCTGCATCTTTCTCTTCTTTCTCTTTGCAGTCTTTCTTTCTGCCTCTTTATCTGCCCCTCCCTCCTTTCTCTATCTCTCATCTACACCACCACCTCTTTTCTCTCTTTTTGTCCTCTCCATCATCTTTGTCTGTGTCTCTTTTGCATTCTGTCTCTCTCTCCCTCTCTCTCTCTCCATCTCACTGTTGCATCTAGTCTGTCTCAGTCTGTTCCCCGCCTCCTCTCTGTTCCTACTCCCTCATCTCTGTCTTCCTTGCACTCCCCCCTCTCTCTTGTTCTTTGTCTCCCTTCTTTCTTTCTCTATCTCTCTTTCTTTTTCTCATTCTGTCCTTGGCAGTGTCTCTCACATTGAACGTCGAAGGGCATTTTCCTGTGTGTTTATATGTGTG
This sequence comes from Pygocentrus nattereri, assembly GCF_015220715.1. NCBI lineage: Eukaryota > Metazoa > Chordata > Actinopteri > Characiformes > Serrasalmidae > Pygocentrus > Pygocentrus nattereri. The sequence continues at coordinate 17,697,167 of NC_051217.1, forward strand.
TGTGTGTGTGTGTGTGTGTGTGTGTGTGTGTGTGTGTGTGTGTGTGTGTGTGTGTGTGTGTGTGTGTGTGTGTGTGAGTACACGTGTGTGTTTGTCTGTCTGAGCCGAAGGGCCCATCTGTTTAAACACTGCAAAGAGCCAGGCAGGATCACTCCCACAATCCTCTCTGCTGTGCACTGATGGGAGGTGGGGGGTGTGTGAGGGAGAGGGGGGCGATGGTGCACTGACACACAACACACACTCAGTGCCTTCAGCATAAACTCCTACAGATCAAGCTACTTGCTCTTAACACTAGACCCTCTGTCCTAATTGCGGAAAATGTAAAGGTCACGGTCTTGTTGTCATGCCTTTGGTTGTAAACCCCTGCGTGCTAGTGATTAAACTTCTACAGCCTAATGTCCTCTGTAATGATGAATTATGCTCTGCTGCATTGTGTCCAATTGTGTCCTGTTGGCCAGCGTCTCACAGTTTGTGGTTCTTATAATAATAGTTCAATTGCCCATATGCCCTTCTGTCTAATGCTGTTATTTCCAGACGTCCAGAGGCCTTCTGCTCTGACAGCCTATTCCATTTTCACTCACTCACTACATTCCATATTCCCTACTCATATTTCCAGTAATACATGAGTGCCAGAGGAGTGCCAGATGGATGTAAGCATAAATGCTGTTTTATTTGTTTTCTTTCTTCATCCAAAAACATGACTGTTACAGTACATAATGGGACATTGCACGATGTTGCAACACCGATGCAACATCACAGACAAATCCAAAGTTAATGACAGACAAAATACCGCATGAAATAAAGTATAACGTATTCAGCCTACATGAAACAAACACTCAACGGACTCTCAGAAACATGTCAAAATCATATGAGTGTTAGGATTAGGTTTTGGGTTGAGGTTTATATTAGGGTGAGGGTTAGGTTGGGTTAGGTTAGGTTTTGTGCAATGGAAGTAACATTAACAACACATCTACTTAATGCAATTAATGCATCAACAGCACATCTACAAGACCTTTACTTCAGTGTCATTTTTCAGTTTTTGGCATAATTTCAAAATGCCTGCCATCCTTTACATTGTGTGTAAATTTCATGATGAATGGACCAAAAGAAATGACTTGGAAAAAAGTCTGGTTCCATTGACTTACATTAAAAGTCAAGTAGGTTTTTTCCTTCTCCTGTAAAGTTACTATTTTGGGGATGCAGGGTTTTAATCCAACAACAGCTAATATATATATATATATATATATAAAATAACACCATAATCCTGTTAACGGATTAACCAAGACACCCTTGTATCTCTGTGTGTTAATTATACTGACTATGTTGAGCTTTAGCATCCCCTCACTGTTAAAACTATCCATATCTCTTCACAAGTAAGGCTGTACTGAGATAAGACAGAACAATGCAGCTTCCTTCATATCAGAGAGAAAGTGCCACAATAAAAAAGCATTTAAACACAGTGAAAACTACCGAGCCCCCCTGGTGACATCCAACTTAACACGGCGTGGGAATTAGAATTAAATCTTGGCCACAACTTATAAGGCATGGGAACAACATCCTAAAGAGTGGCTACAACTTAATAAGGCATGATCTCCTTCCTACGCCTTACTAGCCCACGACTTCTCCTGCTAAGTCATGGTAACAACTTAATTAGTAATAAGTCATGGCCATGCATCGGGATCTCATTCCCACAAGTAAATATGGCATGGCCACGCATTACTTTTATTTATACAGGACGTCACCAGCAGGGCTCTGCAGAAAACACTTTTATCGGTAATGACCTGCGTGCTCAAACACAAATATGAAAATCCAGGTCACTTCCACTTTTGTATATCATGCAAATATATTCCATCAACAATATTGCAGAAAAGACAAGCATAGTTCATAGTTCAGACCTCCCAAACAGGCAATTGCAATCTGTGGCTACAGTGAAAGAGAGTTATTTTTGCACTGGCTTAACCTGCAGTGTTTTCTATGAAAGAAAAAAGAAACTCCTTCAAATCCTTTCAAAATGTGCAGGAAGAGCCACAGGGCTGTACATTGGTTTGCACTCAATTAAATCTAGTCCAGCTAACTGGATTTAGTTTGCTGTTAAGAGAACTCAGAAAATATGATTTTCAACAACACCAGAGCGTAAATGAAGTTCTTTAACACAATTTTATTTTGGTAAAGCATAACCCAGATTTGATTTACAACAACCTAGGGTGTTATTTACTTTAACCTAGAAACAAAGTTTATTTATTTATTTATTTATTTAGTTTTTTTAAGGCGGAGAAACAGATCAAACCTGGAGAAATGGTGCAATTCAGAACAAAGTAGATTTGCTTTCATTTGTGGTGCAATTGACCGACCTATACACTGTCCACAAATACACTCTTTCATAGCACCTGTTGCTAGGTTGCAAAGGCTCACAACTCAAAATGTCAAAATCCCTAAATTTAGATTTAAGATTAAGAGACTCTTATTAGTCCCAAAATGGGGAAATTTCGTCTCCGCATTTGACCTATCTGTGCAGTGAAACACCACATACACACTAGTGATCACACACACTAGGGGACAGTGAGCATTCTTGCCCGGAGCTATGGGCAGCCCTATCTGTAGCGCCCAGGGAGCAATTGGGGGTTTCCAACCTGTCAAGATTTGATAAATATAACACCATAATCCAGCTCATCCTTTGCAAACTCAATGTTATGTAGTGACTCTAAACGAGGATGCTATAATGCCTCATTAGGTTTAATGGGCTTTTTGCCATGTCCAACATTGCTATAACTGCTATGAAACATCACATTTGTGGGTGGAACATGAAATGGACAGTTAAACAGTGGCAAAGTGTATATACATTTACTGATATGGCAGAATGAATGGTGATTCAAAATGCTAAGGATGTATCTAGTAGATGGTGTTGGTCTGTCTTTATCCTCCAAATAATGAACCTGACATGTCAAAGTGAGGTCAGAAAGGAGAAAATCCAAGGCATGTGTATTGCAACATCCCCACATCATTTGCTCCCCAAAGCCAACCCTTAAAACAGCACTCAAAGCACCAGTTATGTCATGTCTTGCTTTACCAAATGACTCTGACATTGTGAGCATGATAGAGTTCCCTAGAGTCCACTCAGCTGCTGTAATGACTTGCTAACGACAGCATGCCTGGCCTTGACCCTCGTCATCTCCTTGCCATTCCCATGCCGCATTGGCCTGGGGAACGCCACCCATCAGCAAATCGATGGGGTTCACTGCTCTGGTGTTCGGGATACGGTCAAGGTTAGACTCAAATCCCCATCCCATAGAGGCCCAAGACACTTCTTAACAGAGCGATTACATGGACTGGACTTCCACCTCAGAGGATTTAAGGGGGGGGCGCGATGCACCTGAAGGGCAATAGAAGTGATAACAGTGATCAAATTCGTCCTTACTAGAGGACCTGCCAAATTTATGTCCCTCCTTTATTTGCAGTATTAAGTCCAACCCTTAGACGCTGCAGTTTATGCTGTCGATAACAGAAGCTGTAAAAGCTGTAAAAAATGTTGTAATATGATATTATCTATTTCTCACTAGGTATGACAACATCTAAAATAGTTTTATGATAATGTCTCATTAAAAAAATCAAGATTATTAATTATACGCCATCCCAACCTTGTGCCCCTCAAAAACAAACAAAAAAAACACATACTCTGTCCACTGCAGCTTAGAGTTTTCAGTGCTATGTTTAGTTTAAATTCTTTTTAAACATTAACTGATTTGATTTAATGAAAGTGACATACTAACCCTTTACATGGTCAGGGCCCGCTGGTGAGCCCAAAGTTTGTACACGCCTATAACCTAAGAATAGCTTAACCAGTTTGTAATGAAGTCCTGGTAGCTACTGAATAATAAGCCTTAGTATGTAACAAGCCTGGGAGTTTAACAGTTAAATAACAAAGTATTAAGTAGCAAAATAAACTATTTAACATCTTGTTTTGAGAGCAAACCGCAAATGTGCATTTCTGAGCTGCTTGTGGGCTCTTTCCTCCGGCAAATGAAACACACAAAACCAATATGTGAGCTAATCAATCCTGGTAACATGTACCATGAATCCTCTGTTCATAATGCTTTGCACAAATAATACCTTATAATGCCTGCCATAAACTGTTTTCTACAATTTAGAACCATTGACCAACTGTGCTTGCACACAGAGGAATTAGAACTCCACGTTTAACCCATCAGTGCAGTGACTCCATGGTGCCCTGGGAGTAGTTGGGGGGTTAGGAGCCTTGCTCAAGGACACTTCAGTCGTGTCCTGCAAGCTCAGGGGACTAAACCGACAACCTTAAGGTCACAAGGCTGGTTTCCTAACCTCCATCCCACAACTGTATTAATTATATCAATAACAAGCAGTTGTAGTTACATGTGTAACACTTAAAAACATGAGGTTTCTTAACTCATGATATCTGTTCATCAGTACATTGTAAACATGAATGTAGTAATTCACTACAACAAGGTGTAAACAAGGAATGTTTTGGTACAAAAATGTAAAAAAAAAAAAAAGAATGTGGGAGACTGTTTATTTTTTACAGTAAACAATATTGAATACACAAATTGCTAAGTTGTATGTATTGTATTAACAGTTAGTTGAGACTGTCTCACTTCACTTTAAGCTTGTAAGGAGCACTTTTATGGCTGTATAAGGAATTCTGTACATTTAATAGATGCTTAAAATAGCACAGTCATAAGAGTTATGGGTTATAGTGCATTCCAACTTCGTTTTCTAAAATGTTTTGATAAACAGAAAGTATAATGCATTAGTGAACCTTGCTTTATTAAGGGCATTTAACCATAACTACTTGTAAGCAATTATAAAAGCTTATGCTAGATATTAAAAGGTATAATGTGTGCCATCTAATGCCTCATTAATGCATTTTTTCAGCATTTTCCATGCAGGATTAATAGGAAGTGTCAGCTACACACCTACAAAAAATGGTATTTTGTCATAAATATAGTCAATAAATATAATATTTCTCATGATGATCTGAGGTTAAGCTTGTTGATCTTACTTTTTGATTATTTAACTTATTTCTAGACATTTTTTACCTGCTTTAAAAGATTTTATTACGGAAATCTATCTCACAATATTGACAGATAATGTAGCTTATTTTAAGCAATGTCAGTATAGTGATAATTTTACTTAATAAAATCACATAAAACAAGTAATTAATGCCTATAAATAAGCTAGATTGTAACGCTGGGGAGCGATTTTGAGGTGGACACACCCGCTGAGAGAAGCGAGATTTATTAAGGGCAAATCCATTATCAGGGTCAAGACAGTCCAGGGTCAGAGAGCCAACATGGATAGAACGAGGGATAGACATAACCAAAAGAAACACAGACTAAACATAATAACAGAGACTATGAAATATAACCAGAAGAACAAACACCAAACAATACCATACAATGACCAAACAAAGACCAGCAAACTAACAGGGGAAAACATAGGGCTTAAATACCAGGAAACAATGAGGGTTAACAATACACAGGTAGATCACACAGGTGAGAACAATTAAGGGCGGAGTCAAGAAACAAGGGGGCAGAACAGGGAAGAATCAAAACAAAGAAAGCACATGGACAAGACCAAAACAAAGCAAAAGCACATGGAGGACTGGGGTGGGCGATTCATCACATAGATAATATTATAATCTGTGTACAACCATCTTAGAATGGAAAATTGTAGATACATCGGCTAGATTTAAGATCATTTCACTTGACTAGATGCTATTTTCACAGTGTAGCTCACTCTTATGCAGAAACTCTAGACTGCCAAACATGCTGGAGTGAGTGAGGTCCACAGCCACATCCAAATGCTTTACATTTGAAAACCATCAGAAAATGTTTCAAATGTACTTCAGCAGAGACATTGTGGAATATGCTTTATTTTGGCCTAATGGCTTTTTAATGCCTCATGATAATCAACCATCGTAGCAGTAAATGTGAATAAGACATTTGATGTACATATGATTTAATGTTGTTTAATAAGCTGTTAATTAAATTAGTCCTCTCTTGTTCTCTGTCAACTCTCTTTCTTCAAACAGTATTTACGTCCTTTGAAGTATCATCGTTGGCTTACTTGTCAGTCATCTTCAATATCCGCTGACATTGCCCCATCACCCAAGCCTATTTCTCATGCAAAGCTCATTGAAAATAATGGACAAAGGCTGTTGAACATTTAGTCATTTTAATCTGTACCATATTAGTGTTTGTCACTATAGTGTGCACTCAGTACAGCAAGTAAATCATTAACCAACTCAGATGATCACATTTTATGTAAAAAAATAAAATAAAAATGACAGTAAGAACTCTAAGGGTGACTTCTAAGATGAGTAGCTTTGAGCACTGGTGTTGAGCACTTTCATGTAATCTGAAATAAATCTGAAATGTTGCTATCTGAAGTGTGAAAGGTGAAAGCAGTTTCAATAATACATGATAAAAGAACATTTCTTTAGAAATGAAATCTCTGTATTAAGAATAGTCATGTTAAGCTAACAGCTTAGTTCAAAAGATGCAAAACGTAGCTAACAGCTGAGTTCAGAAGATGAAACGATGTAGACTATGCCCTACAGCTTGGGGACGTTCTAAAATTAACCATATGTGTGTTAATTACATGAAGGCCCTAACTGAGCCAAAAGGAAATGTGAAGTATCAGCTGCTAAAAGCCTTAAAGACATCTAATAGAAACCCATATATGTGTGTGATGCTGTGTAAAGTGTTAGGAAAGAAGTACTGCTCAAAGCACCGTGAGAGAAAGACATTTCCCCAGCGTTCAGCTTTAATAAATTAGAGCCCCTCTGGAATTTTAGGATTCTGAGTGGCAAGTAAAGGGGAAAAAAATTGATCCTGCTCAGTTCTGCTATTTTTTCACAGTCGCAGTGTGTGAAAGCACCTGAAGACGAAAGAACAAGCAGGTTGTGGGAGGATTAACAGCTAGAACCATGACCGGGTCTTCTCTCAGCTCATTACCAAGAAATTCCTGCACTGGGGTTTTTCTCTTTTTCCTCTCCACCTTTTTTATCCCTCATGCTCAATCTATTTTTTCGCAAGTGAAGCTTGCCATTCAATTCTGTCCTTGTTATGTGTGAACTCCTGTGACTCATGGAGTGAGGTAAAGATGGTGGGGTTAGCAGGGGGTGACTCAATAACACTTTCAGCCTGTTTCATCCGAGTTGGGCTGCCTTCGCCCTCTGATGCTTCGAGGGCCCCTCCATTTTGTGCCCAAGCCTGAGTCTCAATCAATAACTGTACAGGACAGGCTACAAATTCACTTTTAATCTGCGGCAGGGGCACCAGGTTTCCCTTCTTATAGAATGGCTTCAGATGTGTTTTTGTTCTGTTTTGTTGCACACGGACTCAGATTGAATCCATCTTCTACAAAGAACACTGAAAAAAACTAAATTACACTACATGGCCAAAACTGGTTCAGGTGTTTCAGCCTCAACCACTGCTAACATAGCTGTGAAATCTCCATAGATGAACATTGGCAGTACAATAAGTTATACTTAAAAGTACAATGACTTTAAAAATAGCAGTCATAGGATGCCACCTTTGTCACAAGTCAGTTCATGAAATTTCTGCATTGCTAAATTTGCCATAGTCAACTATAAGTTCTATAGTTGTTAAATGAGCATCTAGGAGCAACAATGGCTCAGCCACAAGCGACAAGCCTAAGATCTCTATGCACAATTCCATGCAAAGCAGTGGAAAGATTCTCTGGACTAATAAATGATGGATAAATCTGGTTTAGAAGGAAACAAGGTGAACATTACCTACCAGAATGCATAGCTCCAACAGTAAAGTTTGGTAGGGGAAGGATAATGGGCTGGGATTGTTATATGGCTTCTATACAGTCATTTTCAATTGATTTAAATAAAAGACAAAACTGTCGATCTGATAAATTGTCATAATCATATCAAAATCTTGTACCTCTATAATGGTAACTTTATGAGAGGATGAAAAAACGTTGTTAAATTTATTGTCAGCTAATTTGAAAAGATTTTACTCCAGGTCACTTTGGGCCATTTCTGTTGTTCCATTTGTTGTGAAATGTTTACACAATGTAAAGGGCAGCTGACTATTGAAATGGTATCAGAATTGCACATAAAGGGGAAATAAATTATTATTATTTTTTAATCTGAAGCAGGTCCACCAAGTTACCCCTCACATAAAATGATGTCAGATTGTTTCTGTTGCTGACTAACTCAGACCAGATGTATCTTCTGGTGCCAAGAAATAAAGTAAAAAAAAAAAAAAAGAATTTACTTGATTCAAATGTATATTCTGGTTTTACTTGTGTAAACTTATTACATCAAAACAATTATTGCCAGATGTGACTAAAATAAAAGCGGCAAAATATCATCATCAAAGCATTAGAAAAAAGTCTAAAATGTAATATATGTTAAGGTAGCAAGACATCATTCAGTGTCAGAAACCACATAAGCAAGTCTGCGTGAGATTACTTATGATGATTAAGGTTTGCAGTGATGTAGTATATAGGATATAGTCTTTTACTCGTTTGCTACTAGGGCTGTTGTGAAATAGCAATTCTAGACTGATGCATGGAAGGCATGTGGTGGGGTGGGTCGCGCTGTTGCCTCACAGCAAGGAGGGCCTGTGTTCGATTCCCCGGCTGGGTGATCAGGGTCCTCTCTGTGTGGAGTTTGTCTGTTCCTCCCATGTCTGTGTGGGTTTCCTCCCACAGTCCAAAGACATGCAGTCAGGCCAATTGGACATGCTAAATTGCCCCTGGGTATGACTGACTGTCTGTGTCTGTCTGTCTGTCTGCCCTGCGATGGACTGGCGACCTGTCCAGGGTGTATCCTGCCTTCTGCCCGAAGACTGCTGGCTCCAGCACCCCCCTGCGACCCTGACAGAGAAGCGGCTTAGAAAATGGATGGATGGATGTAGAAATTTGGACCAAATGCACTTACAGAGTAATGCAACACTTCTTTTTACAAGCTCACAAGTGCAGTAAAATGAATAAAATACAGATATTTTAGTGCAGTAGCTTAGTGTTGCAAATCTAGATCTGACATATCCATCAAATCAAAACATCAAGTCCAATATTTTAAAAGCAGTTATCAGTTGATACCAATATGATGATGAGTTAATTTCTATTAGCTACATAAGCTTTGTAGCTCTAGTGCAAAACCTAAATAAATAAAGCAAACAATGTAGCCTCATTCTGCAGTCAAGACATCTTAGCTTATTTTAAATATTATGATCAAATTAAAATATGTTCCCTAATAATTCTGTTCATTGTTGGGTGAAATCTTGTAAATCTGTGTTAGGCTGCTGGTGAGCAATGAGGAGTGAAGGGGGGGGGGGTGAGAACCTCCTGCTTTGAAAACAATTCTCACCTCTCCACAGTTGAGATAAAACAGTACTAACGTCTGCATTTGAAAATTGTACCACAATGAAAAACCATTTAAACTGGAGCATAACATTTCAATGTTTTATAAACTATAAAATACATTATAAAAGTCATGTGATGGACTGGCGCCCTGTCCAGGGTGTATCCTGCCTTTTGCCCGAAGACTGCTGGGATAGGCTCCAGCATCCCCCCGTGACCCTGACGGAGAAGCGGCTTAGAAAATGGATGGATGGATGGATATTGTAAAAGTCATGTGATGGACTGGCGCCCTGTCCAGGGTTTATCCTGCCTTCTGCCCAATGACCACCAGGATAGTGCTCAAGCATGCCCACCTGACGCAGTGTTTTAAAAAATGTGCATGTGTGTGTTACTGCAAACTTAAAGGACCCCCAAATTAGCCAGAAAAAAACATTTTAGGGCTACTGCAAATAGGGGTTAATGATTAAACCTCTGAGAGAACAATACGAGAGTGGAAGCGTGTTTGTGAGCGAGTGTTGGTGCGTGGCGTCCAGGTTCTTCCTTCATGAGATGATGTAAGAGGTGTTAGCTTTGTTTTATTTCAGTGAGCGACACCATAACTAAGAGAAATGTATCAGTGCATACAGAGGTTAATACAGACACCACTGTTTTGTACACAGCGCCGGGTGGATGAAATTGATTTGGCAGCATTTCATGAGCAATATAGGATGGTTCGATACATGTGCGGCTTGGCTGCCATATTACAAAACTAATGCCCTTAATGCATTTACGAGAGATCTTCTGAGAGCGTGGAGATGCACCTGAGCGATCTCAGTTAAGACTTAATCACTTTCCTGCGAGTTCGACCCTGGCAGATGCGTTTTGCCGGAGATGGTATTGGCTATATTTCCTGATGTATTTAGCTGTCTCGCCGCTGCGGTTTTCATCTGACTTTGAGGAGAGCGAATGCATCCACATGATATATAACCTGTCAGCGACAAGCACATCCCAGCCAATTTATCTTTAACCAAGCGCCGTGGCTACATGCAGCAAGTTTGACTCCGCTACCAGCTCTATTGACCAGAGATTGTGTCGAATAGAGAGAGAGAGAGAGGGGGAGAGAGAGATGGAGAGGAAGAGAAGGAGAGAAAAAAATGTGATTGATGGCCCAAAGCGGCCTTTTTGAGGCCCACAGTGACAGTGCCATGTCTTTTCTTTATTCCTCTCCTGCTGTTAGCTTCTAAGGAAGTAAACATCGTCCACGCTGGCTGATGCTGAAGAGGTTAAGGAAAAAAAAGACTGAAATGAAAGAGTGGGGCAGGCGTGGCATTAAGGGCCTTCTGAGTGATCCTGCTTAGCCTCCATTAGCCCACCATCAGCACATACGCTCTCTTTTCAGGTGCTGAGAGCAGGAGTTGTCATTTTGCTGGGGCTATTAAGGAGGTAATGATGACTCAACTCACCACAGCTTGGATGCTCTGCACGGTTTGTGTGCTGCATTAAATGATGCCTCCACCTTGCATAAGTGATAAGAAGGCAAGCAATTGGAAGCATTCAGATAAGTTCAATGTGATAAACACAATTTTGTGTCATGAAATGGTGACAGGCTTTGAAGAAGCAGATCAAATTTGATGCTTTTTTCACAAATATGCAGCATTTCTGTTCCTCCAGGTCTGGTAACTACTGTAAAACCTTTGGCTGTCTTCTTCTTCTTGAAGAAATTGGTTGGCAAATGATCTGATTTATGCAATTTACACAATTTCTGCTTAGCACAAATAGCAGACCAGCCAAGACATGTTTGGCGTCTGAAGTTCAGTTGCTTAGTTTGCTCTGGAGCTTTGGGGCTAATGTAGCTAACAAGTTGGAACTGCTATTGGCCTAACTCCCAAATCTTCAGTGGCCATAATGGAGAAGATAACAAAGGCAAAACTGCTGGTGGATAGAAATCCATTCATGTCATAATGTTTTTAGTGGCGTTAAAGTTTGGCACAGTATAAACAAAAGTGTCATGCAGTATATGATTAACACCACCCGAGTCACTTGCACCACTGGTCTGCTTTTCTACCAACAACCCAACAATATGGATCTATGTTTTTCTATACTGCTGAAAATGCAGTTCAACTAATTCAGTAATATTTTTAAACATTCAAAGATTTTGTTCTATTCTCCAGACTGTTCTTGTCGAATGTTGCATAGTTTTCAGTAGTTTTCATATAAACACATTTTGCAGGGGGAAATCCCTGATGTTTAATCAAAGCATTAATGATAATAAGGCCTGTAATTAAAAACTGTCAAGGCTGGACAGAGACCTAGGGTAAATCTGAAATGCCCCCCTACTTCCTGTGTAGTTACTACATATTAATGGCTTCCACACCCAAATAGTGCATTATATTGTGGCTTTCATTGCTATTCTAAGAGAGCTCTTAGACAAGTCATAGTGCTTTATTAACCAGCTGTTGTTGGCCACAGCTGTGCCATATACAAGCTCAGCATTGCTCTAACAGTTCGCTCTAAGCTAAGCTCACCTCTGTTCTCCTCAACTACCAGCTCCCAACTGACTCTCACTTCTTCTTGTTCTCACATATAACCACAGCCAGCAGACTAACCCCACCTTCACAATAAGAGTCCTTATTAGAATAAATGCAGCAAATAAATGCTATAGAACAATTAACCTAGGAGCCATTTATGATTCAGCACTAGGTTTATTTGCAGCAGTTAGTCAAGTATATTGTTTTTGGCAACATAGAATTTGCATGTTTTTGTTCTTCCAGTTAAGGTCAGAGAAGTCAGAGTAAAGCTAAGCTTGTAAGAAAAAAAAACAATCAAGCTTTCAGCTTCTGGCGTGTCATACTAGTTTTAATAGACTAGATATAAGCCTTTATTGGTTGATTTATAAAAATTGGCTATTTTTAAGGTGTATTGCAATGTGAACATGAGCTAGAAATAATTTGGGAGCCTAAAATTCCCAAAATAAAACCTTGCAGTTTACATAGCATTAGCATTAGCAGTAGCTTAAGCAGACTGTCTGCGTTAATCATTACATGCTTGCTTCAAGAGACATCAGATTGCCATGTGATACCTTTTCTCCATAAAATCATTCATACAGTAGCACAATAAGGCACTTTGCAAAAAATTAAACATACAAATCAAATTTGATGCAAACCCCTTCAAGGTTCAAGCAGCAGCTGTACTGTGTGTGTGGTGGGATAATGTAAATGTATTTGCTGAGAAAGTGATTCCAGCTTTTTCCAATTTTCTCTCAATTTAGTCATATTCAGTTCCACCCATTAGTTAAGACTCCCCCAATTACACAATACCAGCAGCGTTCAGAGAGCGAGGACCAGCACAGGCTTCCTCCAAGTCATATGCATCTTTTCGAACATCCACCAATGCAGTGTCATTGGAGAGCTGTATGCGCTTGGAGGAGAACACTAACCGCCAGTTCTGGTACATCAGCTAACAGATGTCTGCGCTGGCTAGCATCGCGCTGAGTAATGAGGGAGAAGGATGGTCATCCTATCCACCCAGAGGCCTTGTGCTCTCTTGGACACTTGGCCATGGGTGGCTGTAGCATCACCGGTGATTAAACTCACAATCTCCTGATGATCGGACCAACGCTTAGATGCTTTAAAAGAGCTGCTGCTTCTGTTTTCATGCAGTGAACTTTTGTCCATGCACATCGTGACATTGGCTGTGTTTACATGCAAATATTTTTGCCAATCTGATTGAATACATTCTGATTACAGATTAAGACTGAGGTTTATATGCTCACTCTATTCAGCAATCTGATGAAAATCTTTGTTTATATGCTCACTACAAATAATCCGATCCAAAATGACGCGCATGTGTGGAGTACCACTTACAGTAAACGTTACCATGACCGCGAACATCACGTGAGGTCCAGTCTGAGTGAAACAAGTTTTCAGTTGTGTTTTAAACCGATGTCAGACTCAGGAAAACAAGCTTAACATGTACTTATTTAAGAAGGCTGAGAGGAAGATGTCATGCTCTGAGACACATAAACTGGACGTCCGTCCCACCGCTGTCTTTTAAAGCTCAGAGCATAAACTCTGTCTCTTCTGCAGACCAGTTTCTGCTCCGCTATGTTGAATGTTATAAACGTTTGCTGTGATGCACATGCGCAGAGCGTACTTACGCATTCCGATTGGGAATGTAATCAGATACAGACGTGTACACGGTTATTATTCCTCCATTTAATGGATTGTTTACAGGACTACCCACCTTGTTCAATCAGATAGAAATTGTATTCCAAATGGCCTCAATTGGACGAGACTGTTCCGATTGAAGCGTATACATGGATTTATCCTATTTCGATTGAGCTATTAGTGAGATTATTAATGGATTATTAGGCTCCATGTCTATGGATGGGAACAAACTACTTCTTATTGCTTTAAGAACTCCTGGACAAGAATGTACTGGGAGCTGCAGAAGTTATGTCTTAACGTTCAAATGGACTTTTACTACATTTGCATGTTTTTTTCTTTCAGTGTTGTACAGCAGATAATTGGATTTGAAGTTTTACTTTGACAGCCCTAATGACCAGCAGTTCAGTGCATCAGCCTTCAAGAGGACAACAGAAGAATGGAGGTGTTTTTATGAGCGAGTGTTGGAGCGTGGTGTCCTGGGCCTCATTTATGGGATGATCTTAGAGGTGTTAGCTCTGTTTTATTGTGCGTGACTCGTCTTGGTTTGAAGGTCTGACTTGGTGAGGCCAGCAGTTCAGTCCATCTCAAGCCCACCGTAATTTTCAATCAGAGCCGAGATGGGGTAAGGGCACAGCGGTGAGATGACTTTCTATTGGCGTAATTACAGCAGATTAATGGAGGAAATGCTGAGTCACAATAGAAGCAAGTCCGACCCTACAGTCCTGTAAGAGGGCAGAAAAGAAAGTGCTTAGTCATTCCCGCCACACAGACGCCTCCACCTGGACCCTTTCACTGTAGCAAATGGAACATGAGACACAAGTTCAGCTTTATTACTCTTGAAATGAGACGGCAGCAGAATGATAATTTCGGATTTAAAATTGGCGTGACATCACACTGTGGATGACCAAGATAGCTTTTATAGGCTTTTATCCTGTTCGGTATGTGTCCTTAGCCATTAAGCTCTAAACTCTGCCGTTTTAGTGCTGCTTAAAATGACTAGGAATTATTGTTCTTTCTGCAAGCTCCATTTCATGAAGTCATGTAGGAAAAGTGGTTCAACGTTTAATGAAAATGTCAGTTTTAATTAGAGGCTTCTCACAGAGATGAATGTAATTGAAAGCAATAAAAATGAAATGCCACATGAAATAATAGATTTATGTTTTTTCATTCCTGCCATGTATTTGTTCTTTTGTTTGCTTTTTATTTGTTTACTGTTTTAAAATACATCAAGTTTGCCATTTATGCACAACTAAAACAATTCTGTGTTTTTGTTTGTCTTTTTCTGTCGTTATTGTTGGTGTTGTTTATGGTGTTTGGGCTTATCCACTTAAAATACAACCAGCTCCCAAATTATTAGCACCAAAGTCACAGAGTAATTGTTCTACTAATCCCTTGAATTCATTCGAACTGTGGTGCCAAAGAGCGCCCAGAATTCCCTAGGGGATCATGTGACACCATTGTCCTCCAATCACCCACCATTTTCAAGATTTACATTTACTGCATTTGGCTGACGCTCTTATCCAGAGCGACTTACAATTTGATCATTTTACACAGGTAGGCCAAGGCGGTGTTAGGAGTCTTGCCCAAGGACTCTTATTGGTATAGTGTAGGGTGTTTTTGCCCAGGTGGGGATTGAACCCCAGTCTACAGTGTAGGAGGCAGAGGTGTTAACCACTACACTATCCCAACCACCAAGATCATTGTCACCCGAACACTAACTGGATACACCTGAACTTCATCGCCATTCCTCTATAAAGACTGTGTTCACATCCCAATCCCATGTTTCTCCCAAACATAATAAGCAGTCTTTTGTCAGTTTACGCCGTGTTTTGACCTGGCCTGTGCTTTTGACACTATTTTTGCCTTTTTTATACTCCCAGGCCTTTGTCATTTGTCTAGTCCTCTACTTCTTTTTAGGTATATCAGTTTTGCTGTATTGTTCTGATTTTGACCTTTGCCTGTTTCATTACCACTTGGTTGGTTTGTCCTTGCTATTCTAAAGTGTCAAAGGTTTGTTTTCCTTCTAGTGTCTGTTCTAGTTTGTCTTTTTACAAATAATTTAAGATCTTTTGATTTCTTTAACACAAAGTTCAAAGACTTAGATTTATGACTAGTTTATTTTTTACACAATAATAATGAAAAAAACAGCTTTCATGAAAAATGCTATTCCACATTTTTATGTCACTACTGAAATTAAATCAAAAGTCTAAAATTAATTGGTTGTAATATATATATATATATATATATATATATATATATATATATATATATATATATATATATATATATATATATATATATATATATATATACATAATTATGACGACCTCCTTGTTTCTACACTCATTGTCCGTTTTATCAGCTCCACTTACTATATAGCTGCACTTTGTAGTTCTACAGTTACAGACTGTAGTCCATCTGTTTCTCTGATACTTTGTTAGTCCCCTCTTACCCTGTTCTTCAGTTGTCAGGACCCCCATGGACCTTTAAGGTTTTATGTATATGTTTGTTTGAGATGAGCTGATTAAGACTTTTTTTTTTCATCATCCAACTTTACCAAGCATGGCAATAATTATGAAGCTGAATGTAATAATAATCGACCACCATGTTTTGTCTTAACATAACATCACAAAATGGCAGGAAGCCAACCGTGAGAAATATTTCACTTTTGAAGCACTTTGTCATACATGTGGAGATGAGGTGCTCACATACATAATTTGATTTCCGCTCCCACTGGAATACTGTCATGTGGCATGATTCATTTCATTGCTTTGTAGTGCCTCTAGAGTTTTGACAACTGGGCTTGGCAAATGCAATATATTGGCTAACACAGAGGTAAAGCTTCTGAGGATTCACTGTGTTGATAGAGCTCAGAGCAATGTCTCTGTCCAGTGCTGAAAGTCATAGAAATGGATCCTGTAATGTGTTTCTTTGCAGACATTATAGCCAGAAGTAATTAAACTGTTTAGACATGCATTAAACCATCCAGGCATTTGACCTTTGCAGTAATTTATCCTCAGTGTAGCCAACGTTGTCTTTTCAAGTCAACAACCTGCTTTACTTTTAATGTAAGTCCGTGGAACCAGACTTTTTTCAAGTCATTTTGGGAGTTTATTTTGGTCCATTCTTCATGAAATGTACATCCAATGTAAAAAGCCACAGGCATTTTCAAATTATGAAAAATGAGGGTTTTTTTTTACGAGGTTTTCTTACAACAGCATATATATATATATATATATATATATATATATATATATATAGTTGTAATTGAGATAAAATTAGTATGGTGACATGCTACTTTTGATTAGCTGCAACAACCCCATTTTGATAGCCTAGAAACTTTTCCACATATAAAAAGTTCAGTCTTAGAAGTTGGTCTCATTTTCTCCTTTTCATGATCAAAGTAATCCCAAACCGATTCATTCACTGATGTTGAGATCTGGACTCGGGGCGGTCAATCCATTGTTCTGAGAACACCAGCAGCTTCTTTGTTCGATTTGCAAATGTTCTTGACAATTTGCAAGTTTCCTTTTCTTGGCGAGGTTCTTCTTGATCAGCCACACATCCTTTCAGACCCACAGTGCTGAGTCGTCTTCTCACAGTGGAAGGATGGACGGAAACACCTGTGGATGTTTTCAGATCTGAAGCAGCTTGACTTTCTCCTCTCTCTCAAAAACGAAAGCTTTAAGTGCTGTTTATGTGAATAGAGACAGTTTTGGTGTCTCCCGCATCTTTCTCGTGTATCCTTGACTAAATTACTTTAGATATCCTGAGAAAAATGAATAACTATCGCTATTTTGACTGGAAATTAAATACATGAAGGGTGGTCTTTGACTTTTGTATCGTGCTGCATGTTCTGGAGGAATGCTTTTGTGATCGAAGAAGACGGATCAGTCTGTCTGTTGCTTGTTAAAACTGCATTCATCTCTTGCTAAATATGCTTGGCATGAAGATATAAGAGGTCATTAGATAAATTGATGAAAGGAGGACCACGCCTGGAGAGTGAGAGGGAGAGGGAGGGAGAGAGAGAGAGGTGGGGGGGATATTTGTCAGATCCTAAACTGAAAGTAGGGACTTCCTGGCTGGCGCTGGGTGTAGATTTTTGGCCCTTCTGCCTGCCCCTCCCTGAAGAGGGACCTGCTCCAGCTCCATCCATCTGCTGCACTAACACTGTGCCAAAGAGCCAGTGCAACCTAACCCACTTCACTCTGCCTCCCTGTGAGTGCGTGAGTGAGTCTGAGTAACTGGTCCTGTATTTCTGTGCATGCGCTCAAGAAAAAGTGTCTTTTTTTTGTTTGTTTGTTTTTTGTCTGT